>NC_056738.1:71532850-71545350 GCF_019279795.1 Protopterus annectens
AGCATTCCATCTGTGTTGTCCATTTTCATTTTTGGTGGATCGGATAATGGACTTATTTCACTTCTGTTATTATATAATTCCAGATATGGACTCTATGAAAGCTTTTGGATGTCTGTCACTCTGTCTGTTTTTCTGCAAACTCGATCTGAGGTAACAGGGAGAGGAGCATTGTGGGTAAGGGTTAGGCTTGAGAGTTTTTGGCTTCCGCAAGGTGTAGTAATGAGTTAGTTTCAGTGCTTGGAACTGAACCTATATGTTGAGTAAAAATGAAAATGGACATTACAGATGGAATGTTATGGTGAGTACATAACTTCTTTGTAACCTCTCTCCCACTTAATATTTGTCTGAGTTATACCCATCCATTGTTGACATCTTCTATATAATTGCCATCTAAACTTTGTGTCTGTTTTGTCATTTAATAATATGACACTTGACTACATTCAACAAACTATTTACATAAAATTGTAAATGCTTCACACATTTATCCCAATCCTTATGTCTCCCTTCCTTCTAAGTAATTCACAATCAAGGCAGGTAATGCAAATTTGTGCCCCTAGAAAGTCTCAAATTTCTGCCACTTTTTCACTATGAATTTTTCTGGTCTGGTCTACTAACATAAACTCCTCTCTTCAATCTCTTCCATAAAAATCCTTGGTCCAGCTATTTATTTATTAACATTTAGCATGTCCTTGTAACTTGGGAGGAAACCTGAGCACCTGGAGGAAACCCACACGAATGCAGGGAGGACATGTAGACTCTGCACAGAAGGCACCCCAGCTGAGAATCAAACTAGAGAACCTCTTGCTTTGAGGTGACAATGCTACCGCTGCATCACTGCGCCATCCAGCTAGCCATTTCCAGCTTCTTCTCTGAGTTCCATTTTCTTTTCTATTTGCTACTTTTTAGCTAGTAGCATTTCTGTGGAGCTCAATGCTTTTAAAAAGTTTGGAATCCATAGATCTATCCGATTAAGAAGGACCATTTCCTTTGTCGAGAAGACTTGTTTACCCAGCAAATCCTGTATCAGCACCTGGATGTTAGACTTGTATTGTTGCAGTCCCAAAAGACATGCGCCTGAGTCCCTCTTATCCTACCCAAATTCCCAAGAAACTTTTAGGGAGGGACTTACAAGATGGATGCACATTGGGAGACCTAGTGTCAAGCGGTTATTCAGTGTGAAAACAGAAACTTGGCAGAGAAGGCCAGTAGACTTTTTTGTGTTTATGGGTAAATTTCAGTAACTGGCTAGTAGGTGTACTGCTTGGATGCCAGAAAAAAGAAATACAGAGCACCTGGAAAAAATTGGCTACAAAAAGTGAGGAAGAAACGCTAACAGGGGAGAGTTCTGCAGCTGTTCAGCAAAAGGCAATGTAACCTCCAGACATGACTCCCAGTAACCTGCAAGAAGATACAAGAAACTGCACACAGACCTAGTTAAAATAAACAAAACATTGATGGAATATAGTGACACAAACAAAGGCTGGAAAAAATGAAAGAAGCTTTAAACAGATATTCAGATGAAGTGATAAAGCTGCAAAAATCAGAGGTGGAAATGCAAAGGCTGGCTGAATGAGATTGCTCAGGAAGACATGTTTCAAAAAATAAATTAATTGGAGGACGGAGCATGTAGGGAAAATCTGAGATTTTCATCTGTACCAGAGAAGCTGGAAGGAACAGACTGCATTAATATTACGGAAGCACAAATAAGCAGCTGGATTGGTATTCCACATCAGGAGTTGTTAATTGAAAGGGCACATCATATGCATGCTCCAAACCTGGCTACGAGAAAGCAGCCTAGACCTTTAATAGTAAAGATGCAATCCTACCAACAGAAGGAGTTGATTCTGACAAAACTGTGGCAGAAAGACAAAATATGTACCTATGAAACCTTTTCCACTGTTTAACAGAAAAAGTTGGAGAGAATGAAGGGAGCATAAGATTGGAGTAGAATAATTAAACGTACATTGGAAGTGAAGCAGAGACAGGATTTGGGACATGGAGATGCACAGTAATAAAACCAATAACTTAATTTGGGATTACAATGCAGTAGTTATATTTGTGAAATATAACAGCACAAAAAATCTGGAAATATTGGACTTTTTCAGGATTTGTTAGACTTGTGGGGGACTCTGAAGTATATGCCCTACTTCATGTCATTTAATGCTCAGAAAAATGCTTTGGGGAGGGGAATAGAGAAGAGAAAGTTAACTGTAAATAAAGAAAACATTTTTTCTTAATAGTACTATTTTTATGGTGTTTGGTTTTCTTTGTATGCTGTAAAGTAAAGTTTTCTCAGTTATTTTTTAAAGTGTGACGGGGATTGTAAATAGGTGCTGCTGGTCTTTATTTTTTCCTTTCTTCATTCTCTTTCTTCTTGCTCAGTTTTAAAAAATGTAAGCACTGCAATGTAAAAAAAACCCTGTTTAAAAGAGCATGACAAAAGAAAAATTAATGTGCTTGTTTTCACCTTGCATGGGGAAATAACTGGATTAAGGACCTTAGATTGATTTAGTAACAAATTTTTAAGAGAAAGCAAGTAAATGAATATTGTGAAGTCCAGATAATATTCCACTGAACTTCCACCAAATAATGTGATGTCCCTTACTATCCTGGATCAGTAACTAAGGAGCTTCAGTCCTCATTACTGACTCCAATGTGAAACTGTCATTTTAAACAGGATTAATATTTTACAATTTTCCCCTAAGAGCAAAACAGGAACACGCTCTATAATTTGGAACTGGACTGTATACTTTTGTCCACCCCAAATGTAACTCCTTATTACATGCTTCAGAGCAATGTGCTCCAGTTTAAAGATACACTCACTTAAATATATTAAATTTCCCACATCTAAACATGTCTATGAAAGCCTGACACAGATTTTCAGCTGTGTCCCTTCCCCAAAGTATACAGATTATGCTGCCACCGATCAGAGTGTCTTCATGCCCTCCTAAAGGGGTGTCCAATTATGAAAATTTAAATATTAAAACAAATAGCAAGGGACCTAAGCAGCCAGGCTTTCATAGTGGCCTGGGAAGTTATCAAGGCAAGTATAAACGCTCTCAAATCATTAAAGAAAAACACTGATTCAATGTAAATTTAATATTGAGTAAAAAATTCAGTAATTGACAATAAACAAACTGACCTCAATCAGGGAAAGGAAACCAATACTTTAGGGTAGAAGTCCCAACATTCATAAAAACTTTAACTGACCTGATTAGTTATAATTTCCTAACTAACTAAAGAACACTGTCTCTGATCTAAACTGAATTACTGTAACAGAGCAAAGGCAGGCTTTTACAGTTCTTGGTGAGTCCTTTTTGAGTATCCACTGCACAGTACATCTGTGATCAACTGACAATTGTAACTGACTTCTGACACTGAACTTCAGCTGTCTTCAGCAAGCTTTTTTATAAACTAGCCTGTCAACTGTTCCAGTTCTAATTTTCATTTCATATTTTTAAATTTAGTCAACAGCTGTTTTCTAAAAGTTCCTTCCTGCATTTTGGCTTCTGACAGTATCACATAGCAGCTGCCAACATTTCAATGCCATCATCTGCTGATCGACCAAGTCTGAAACGGTTTGCCTTTAGAATCTCTGTTCACAAACATGCACAGTTAGAAATGTAAAAATACACTTAAGTCTTGAAAACATTCTGTTCAAACATATCATAAATCAACATGTAAGAACTTATTTCCAGTATCATAGCTAGTCATACTGGCATACAATATACAGGTCAGTCTGAATTTGTATATAAAACTTCAGCCAGACATGCTAGCACAAATGAGTGTCCAATTTCTTCACAAGTGTTCTGAGGCTTTTTTTCTAGCAAATGAATGTATGCTTAGTAGCAATTCTGTATCTGGCCCTCATGTCTCCATGGAAACAATCTGGCAGTCTGGTTCTTGTGTCTCCATGGAGACTTGAGAACCAGACAGGCAGCCAGTCTGATAAAGAGAAATTGGTTACAGTCTGGCAGAGAGTGATTGGCTTAGGGAGAAAATACGAAAAGAGAAGCTGGCTAGGATATAATGTTCTCTGAAAGCATTCAGGGGTTATCCCAGCCGGGATAAAGAAGATAATAGTGGCAGATTTGTAGTGCTAAGGGGCTACTGGCAAGCGAGGAGGATTAACCTGACATGTATTTATATTGCACTGAAAATGATTGAGTAGATTATAACACCTCTGTGTATCTGTTTGCCTGAAGGTCTATTTTTTCTCTTGTATTTCTGGTACAAAGACTTGCATTTCTGTGAATTTGTGCTCCGTAGCAGAGCTGATATAGCAGAACTAAGTACCCGCCTGTATTTGATTCTATAACCATCTGGATATACCAAGCTGATATAAGTATACTTTTTTGCACTAGACCTGTTTCAGTGATAGTTAACAAAACTGTATTGCATTGATTTATTTGCTTCATTGTTTTTTGCTGGCCTCTGCATTTTGTTTTTCCCACCCAAGTGTTGTTTTACTCTTAAACTTGGTGGCTTTGGAATTGCCCACCGCTGCTGTAAATTTGATTGTGGTCACTCCCCCCATTCCCATCTCATTTGCTTATTTAGCTTAGTACAGTGAGATCATTTGGGAAGGACTACCCCCTTGCTACTTTGATTTTGGACACTCCTCCCAGTCCCATCTCATCAATTCAGTCTACTGAGTACAGAGAGAGCATTTGGGAAGGTCAACCCTCTTAGTTTCTTAATCTTCAACTGTCTTTTCTTTCCTCCTTATCCACTTAAAAATACATGTTATTCAGCTGCTTTTACTTTTTTTTGTGTTCTTCCTACTTTATTACCTTATTTTTGCTTTGCTGAGTGCTAAGTGTTCAAGTGCTTTTATTCTACTGCATTTATTACTGCTTGTTAGTAGCCTGATTTAAATTTATCTGTTATTTTAAGCATCTTCGTTTTGGTTTAGTACTTGGGCTTCAGGCCAGTTACTTCACATTTAAGAAGGTTTTTGTGGTATACACTCTTGTGAACAAACCCTTATCAAAGCCCTCTTTCCATAAGTCCGCCCAAGTATTCATGTCACTATGTCTGGACAATTCCCATAAGTTTCTCATGCCAACCTGGTCAACCTTGGCATACTGAGACACTGTAGCAACTGTCTCATGTTTACTGACAGCCTTCTTCTCCTAGCACATAGATGTTCTTTGTGTTTCACTGTTGCAGTCATCACATTTGAGTTATCCCTGCCCAGGGTAGCCCTCAGTCGGCCCGAATACCAGAGGCTTACTATTTCTGCATCGGTTGCTATCACTCCAGGACTGACATCAGGTCGTCAGTGGTATAAAATCAGGCAGCCGATGCCATTACATCAGTCTTTCTTGCCTAGGAGCCTGAAGCAGAAGCAGTTCGCACGAGTGCCGGTCATACACTACTTGAGTTTTTCATTTCCAAATTGAAGTTTGAAGTCTTCTAAAGCTAAGTACCCCGTTGGGGATTCTTTTTTCTTGCTCTAACCAATGTCAGAAAAAGTAAACAATTGTCTCGCCTGAGGAAAGCAAATACCACACCAAGACTTTAATTCTTACTGCATCACTTGTTTAGGCCCAGGCCATGACCCCCGCTGTCACTTTTGTGCTTTGTTCAGTGCCAGAACTATACGTCTTCGGTTCCTTATTGTAGCTGCATATTTTCGCTCTGTCCTCTAATTCCGATATGGCTTCGGTAAGCCATCCGACAACAGATGGCTTAGTGGTTATGTGCTGTGACTGTAGTGTACACAGTCCTGGGTTCAAGACCTGCATGGGCTATTTAGTAAGGATAAAGTCAGAGACAGACTGCACAGGTCCAAGACTGCCGACGATGCTTCCGTTAAGCTAGTCGTCAGTTCTCTGGTCCTCCATTGAGGCGCTTTCACAGCCCCTGATGCCCACTTCTGTGGATTCCCAGGCCGCTATCGAGACCCTTTTGGAGTATGCTGCGAGACTCTTCGACTAAGGATCCTGCAGATGTCTCTACCTTGGATGGGTCCGGAGCCACTGAGCAGGCACCGGCTTCTGAGGAAGTACTTCGCACTACTGATACTCAACATAGACCGACTTCTTTCCCCTCTGCAATTCTTTCGAAAACAACCAAGTTTCTAAGCCCCAGAGTATGAACCACACCCAAAAAAACGACGACCGAAGCTCAGGCACCTGCTTCCTTGCCTCATTTTCAAATGCTTAAAATAGCGGAAGACCTTATAATGCTCATCAGGGAAAGCCAGGCTACCCCTTCCTAAAGAAAGAGACTTGTCCCCAGTAGTTTTATCTGAACAGGAGTCCGATGAATATGAAGATATGGAACCCCTCTCTGCTTATGAGGATTCTGATGCAGAGAAATCCATCCCTTCAGCCTCTCCACCCGTGGACTTTTCCTTTGGGGAAACCCTACATACTTTAAGGGAGCATTTCCAATGGGAATGTCAGGACTATCCTCAGTCAAAAGAAAGACTCGGGGAATTCTTAGATCTTCCACAGCACAGATCTCTGGCCATTCCTCCTGCCTGGATATTATGGATGATGTTTTCATGGAATCTAGTCTGACTCCTGACACCCTCCTTCCTGCTCCCAGGAAACCTGACCGGTACTATAAAGTCCCTGACACTGACAAATTTCTTTTCAAAAATCCTACTGCTGACCTCGAGGTAATCTCTCAAGGACCTAAAGGAATCAAATCAACTTCAGCTAAGAATCCCACCCCCTCAGATAGGGATTCCCGAACATTAGATAGATAGGGTAAGAAGGTGTACACCTCTGGTACTCTTGCTATTAGAGCATTAAATTGTCAGTTCCATATGCTGAAATATCAGCAACATACCATGGAACTCCTCAAACAAAAAAATAACTTCTTTCCCTGCTTGTGCAGAAAATAGAGAGTTACAAGAGTTAATGCATTCTACGCATCAAGTAACTAAGCACACCTTACAATGTGGTTTTGATGCCCTAGAAGCATCTTGCAGGGCAGCAGTCACTGGTTCTGGCCTTAGAAGGCATGCTTGGCTTAAGGAACAGACCTTGCCAGAGCATGTCAAATCCAAATTATTGGACGCACCTTATTTGGCACCAAGATAGAAGAGGTCTTAAAAAAGATGGAAGAAAAAGCTAAATCTATGCAGACAGTTAAAGACTTCTTAGAGGTCAGGCCACCGAGGTTTAGGAGGCATTGCCCCCCCAAGCACTGGTCCTTTCCTGCCCCCTCCAGGTCAGCTCAGCCCAGACCCAGGGGAAGCATGCCCCCCCAGACAACAAACCCAGGGAATGCAGAGATCTAAGCAATGGAGTTCCTCCTCTTCAAAACCAGGGAGTCCAAAGCCACCCTCTTATGTTAAGAACTCACAATGACTTTACACTTCACCCCCTCCCTCTGCCCACCTGCTTTTGCCCCTAGGAGGAACATTCTTCTTCCACACAAGCAACTGGGCCACCATTACCAACGGCCGCTGGGTCCTCAACATAGTGTCCCAGGGATACAAATTTTATTTCCACACTCTGCCAACCCCAAAAGGGTTCCCAGATCTTCCCCCAAACCAGTGGACAGAGGCCAAAAAGCAAGTCCTTTCCCTGCTGTGTATGAGGGCAATAGAGCATGTTCCTACAGAACATATAGGTCAAGGTTTCTACTCCAGATTCTTTCTGGTACCCATGGCGCCCCATCCTGAATCTATCCATTCTAGACAACTTTCTGGTGATACCAAAATTCAGATGCTTGGTTAGCCACCCTAGACCTAAAAAGAGGCTTACCTACACATCCTAATCAGGGAATCCTGCAGGAAATACCTATGTTTCAGGGCAGGATCACTACACTTTCAGATGTTCTTCGTGTTTCACTGTTGCAGTCATCACATTTGGGTTATCTGCTTGAAGTAGTCCTCAGTTGGCCTGATTATCAAAGTCTTGGGTTTTGCGTCGGTTGCTGTCTCATCTTCCGTGACGTCAGGTTGTTAGGGGTATAAAGCATGCAGCCGACACCATTACACCAGTCTTTCTTGCAAGTTGCCAGTTCGCCGGTACTCTGTGAGGTGCTTTCGCAGCCCCTGATACCAGCTACATCAGATTTGCAGGCCTCTACTGAGACCCATTTGGAGTCTGGAATGCCGCAAGATGCTTAAACTGTGGAACCTGTGTATCTCTCTACCTTGGATGGGTCCGGAGCTGCTGTGCAGGCACCGGCTTCTGCGGGTGTATTCAGGCCTACTGACTTACATATTAAACTGACACCATCTTCTTCTTTAAGGCCTAAATCTCGAACCATGCCGAGAAAACTGACACCCAGACCGCATGGTCAGGCCTGTATGCCTAAAAAAACAAATGATAAGAATAGCTGAAGAACTTATTACTTTAGAGACCTAGGACTGAATTTGCTTATGATACTTCTGACCAGGATTCTGAAATTTCTGTTTCCTCTGATGACCAGGATTTACCCTTGTCTACCTATGAGGATTTTGATGCAGAGGACTCTCCCTCTGCTTCCCCCCCTAAAGGATTTCTCTTTTGGTGAAACCTTGCATACTCTTAGGGAGCATTTTTGTTGGGAAAGCCAGGATTACTCTGATTCTAAAAAGAGGCTTGGGGATTTCTTACTCCTGCCCCAGCACAGGCCCTTAGCTATCCCTCCTGTACTAGACATTGTTGATGATGCCTTTTTAGAATCAAGCTTGGCCCTTGACTCTTTACCTCTTGCTCCCAGAAAACCTGATAGATAGATATTACAGGGTTCCTAACTCTCACAAGTTCCTGTTTAAAAATTTTACTGCGGATCCTGAGACCATTTCACAGGGACCCAAGGGTATTACGGCTACTAATGTCAAAAATCCTACCCCCTCTGATAGAGACTCCAGGGCGCTGGATATATTATTGTATTGCTTAAACAGAAAATGATGTTGATTCCTGACTGTGCTGAAAATAAGGATTTACAGGATTTAATGCATTCTGCTGAACAGACTGGAAAACATGCTTTGTAGTGTGGTTTGATTCACTAGAGGCATCTTGCAGGGCTGCTGTCACTGGGTCTGTACTTAGAAGGCATGCTTGGCTTAAGGAGCAAACATTGCCAGATCCTGTTAAATCTAAATTGCTGGATGCTCCCTTAAATCAGGACCGCCTGTTTGGCAACAAAGCAGAAGAAGTTCTTAAAAAGATGGAGGAAAAAGCTAAATCTATGCAAACTGTTAAAGATTTCCTACAAGTACAGCCTCCAAGATTTAGTAGGCAGTGGCCCTCTAAGAATTGGTCCTTTCCTGTCTCTTCCAGGCCTTCAGTGCAAACCCAGAACCAGTAGAACACCCAGGCTTCAGTCCCAGGTTACGCACAGGACTAAGCAGTGGGGGGCTCCCACTTCCAAATCAGGGAGTAGGAAGACCCCCCCCCCCCCCCCATGGTAAACTGTCTCAATGACTTAACTTGAAAACTTCCAAGCACTTCTCAACTGACTGCTCTTTTGGGGGGAAAGATTGCTCTGCAGGCAAAAAAATGGGAACTCATTACCCAGGACAAATGGGTTTCAAATATAGTTTCCCAAGGATACAGATTTCACTTTCACACGTTTCCAACCCCAAACGATTGGCCAGATCTACCCCCAAATCAGTGGGCAGAGGCTCAAAAGCAAGTACTCTCTCTCTTAAGCAAAAAGGCTATTCAAACTGTACCAGGGAAAAGGGACAAGGTTTCTACTCAAGACTTTTCCTGGTAAAAGACAACTCATGGTGTCCTATCCTGGACCTTCACCTTTTTGGTGATTCTAAAATTCAAGATGCTAACTCTTCACTGGTTGCTTCTTATGCTGCAAAGATGCCTGGTTGGCAACACTGGATTTAAAGGAAGCCTACCTGCACATACCAATCAGGGAATCTTGCAGAAGATTCCTGCACTTCAAAGCAGGCTACATGAACTATCAGTTCTCTGCACTGCCCTTTGGCTTATCTACTGCACCCAGGGTATTCACAAAGTGCCTAGCTCCAGTCATTGCATTTTGCAGGCAAAGAAATATTCAAATATACCCATACCTGGATGATTGTCTAATTCAGGCAGAAAGCCAGGACATACTTTTGAATCATGTGGCTTTTGTACAAAAAGTGCTAACTTGTCTGGGGTACACCATAAACGAAAAGAAATCACATCTGGTACCCTGTCAACAAATTGTATTCCTGGGAGCAAGCTTGAACACAACTTCCCAGATGGCTTTCCTCATGCCAGAGAAACAAATTCATTTGAAAACTTACTTCAAACTAGTGGCCACAAAAACCCTGCTATCTCTAAAGCAAATACTGCAAGCCTTGGGGTTCATGGCATCCTGCATTCTACTAATTCCATATGCAAGACTGCATATGAGGAAACTACAATGGTATCTAAACAACCTATGGTGTCAACATTCTCAGGATCTAGAAGCAATGATTCCTATCCTACCTTGCCTACAGTTAGAATTCCTTTGGTGGGCAGAGGCCTGCCACCAAAACAAGGGTCTGCCATTCACTCTACCCCCTGCCACCCAAACCCTAATAATAGATGCATCAGACTATGCATGGGGGGCTCACCTGGCAGGGAAATGCATTCAGGGCAAATGGAACCCAAGTCAAATGCACCTGCATATCAACCAAAAAGAAATATTAGCTGTACAGAATGCTCTGACAGTCTTCAAGGACCACATTCTTCCAGGACAATTAATGGTAAAGATGGACAACACCACTGGTATATGGTACATAAGCAGGGGGGGTACCCATTCTTACCACCTCTGCAGACTAGCCATGGCTCTGTGGAACACAGCCTTGAGCTACCAAGTGCATCTACAGGCTCAGTTCCTGCCAGGAAAACTATAAGTACACTGGCAGACAAACTAAGCAGAAATCTCATGGACCCACACGAGTGGAAACTGGAACGAAAGACTTTCAACATGTTGATAAACAAATGGGGTAGCCCAGATATAGACCTGTTTGCCTCCCCCCAGAACTACCAATTGGACAAATTCTGCACAAGGATTCCCCACAAATAAGCTTGGAAAATGGATGTCCTGTGCTTCAGCTGGAAAAATCTATCCGTTTATGCCATTCCTCCTCTGCCACTCCTCTTCAAGGTACTACTAAAGATCAAACAGGACAAACCAAGGATGATACTGATTGCACCAGACTGGCAATGCCAACACTGGTACCCCCTCTTGCGCAGTGTGTCACTGCTAGCCCCATGGCACCTGCCTCAGACCCCCTACCCTGCTGTCACAGCAGGAGAGCCAGATTCTGCACCCCCAGCTTCAAACCCTGAACCTGGCAGCCTGGCTAATTACCTAACATCCCTCAGTAAACAAGTGTTGGATGTCATTTTGGAGGCAAGGAGGCCTAGTACTAGAAAATCTTATGCTGAAAAATGGAAAAGATTCTGTGCCTGGAACCAAACTCAAGGGATGGGCCACAGCAGCGCCCAATTTACCTCAGATTCTTCAGTACTTAACTGAGATGCTTCACAGAGGCCTTTCCTTTTTCTCCATCAAAATTCACACCTCAGCCATTTCAGCTCATTACAAGACAGAACCACCCCTCTTTTCTCATCCACTGCTTAAGCAGTTCCTCAGAGGGGCCAAAAACTTAAGACCACCCAGGAGAGCCCCAACTCCACCCTGGGACCTTAACTTGTATTGGAAAAACTCACTTTACCTCCTTCTGAGCCAGCTGCAAGTGCAGAGTTAAAATTCCTTTCTTGGAAAACAGCTTTCCTTTTAGCTATCACTTAAGCAAGAAGGGTATCTGAATTACAAGCCCTTATGGCAGTGGAGCCTTTAATCATCTTTCATGTGGACATTATGTCCCTCAAGACCAATCCCTCCTTCATGCCCAAGGTGGTATCCAGTGTGGCTCTTAATCAATCCATTAATTTGCCAACCTTCTTTTCCAACCCACAGAACAAAGGGGAATGTATACTGCACTCCTTAGATGTGCACAGACAACTTAGATTTTACTTGGACATAAAGGAACTCTGAACAGCTGCTAGTGGCATTTGCTGCAGGGGCAGAGGGGAAAGCTATTTCAAAACAAACCATTTCTAAGTGGATAGGCCATTGCATTCATTTCTGCTGTAAGCACCATGGAAAACCTATCCCACAGGGGATTAGACCCCATTCAACCAGGGCTGCATCTACCTCTTCAACCTTTCTCAGAGGTGTCCCTACCAGAGACATCCTAGAAGTTGCCACCTGGAGTTCTGTACATACTTTCATCAAGCATTACCATTTGCCAATTTTCTCCAAATCCAGAGCTGGCTTTGCCATTGCAGTCTTGCAGGGCCTTGTAGTTGGTCCTAATGTTATCTGAATTCCTCCTCCCATCCTTAGCTTTGGGAATCCACCCAAATGTGATGACTGCAACAGTGAAACACAAACATAGTACAGCTGTGTACACTTACCATAAATGTAGATGCTCAAGTGTATTCACTGTTGCAGTAGTCCTGGTTACCCTCCCTCCAGCCCCCTGACTTCTTTTGGCTGTACCTCTTCTCTCCTTTACTATGCTTAAAAGCTTTTTGGTGTATTTG
>NC_056738.1:71862991-72060491 GCF_019279795.1 Protopterus annectens
ATGCTAGCTCCCATCAAGCAAGAATGAAGGCGAGATTGACAACTTAACATTGAGAAGTTATGTACCTACCATAACGTTCCATGTTAGTTGTCTTCTCTTGCCTTCTTTCTTGCGACCCTCCCTCCTACCCCCTTGCCTGGACAGACCTTGTTCTCCTTTGTTTGGAAGATTACTTCTTTAGGCACCAGTTAGTTACCTGGTTCCCATTACAGCCCTTCCTTTAGGCTAATTGCTTTCTTTCCTCAGTGGAAAGTTTTTTTGTGCTAGGTGTGTTTCCCTATAGGTACAAACGAGATCTGGGTACTTACCGCCTTGCATCATGGGATATGGGGCTGCCTCGATCTGGTAAAAGTGACTCTCGAGCTTAGCAAGTGCCGAGTCGGAGCCGAGGATAGGCTCCGAACCCATCAAGCAAGAAAGAAGGCGAGAGAAGACAACTAACATGGAACGTTATGGTGGGTACATAACTTCTCATTTCTCCTTACTTTGGGAACTCGTTCCATCATGCTGTGATGTAATTAGAAGTTATGTACTTACCATAACGTTCCATCTGAGTAGGTGTATTCATTTGTCTGCAACCTGTGGGTATGGATCCGAACCGGCATGGTTTATCCAGCTATGGATCCGAGCTCCTAGCTCCTCCCCTCACCCATAATGCCCTGCTCTCCCTAGATGACCTCAGATCGAGTTTGCCCTGTATCAGATACCCTAATCAAAGGGTAACACATTCTATGCAGGAACTGACAAGGCCAGGGGGATAGGAGGGCGGGATGGTTGCAGACAAATGAATACACCTACTCAGATGGAACGTTATGGTAAGTACATAACTTCTAAATCTGAAGTAGGAGATTCATTTGTCAGCAACCTGTGGGACAGAGTCCCCAGCTACCTGAATCTTGGGCGGCCGTCATGGAAGGATATTCTGGAGCACCGCGGAGCCAAAGGATGCTCTACCTCTAGACGTGATATCCAGCTTGTAATGAGAAATAAAGGTATGAGATGAAGCCCAGGTGGCCGCTGAACAAATGTCATCCAGAGGTATCCTAGCCTTAAAGGCTGCTGAGGTAGAAACAGACCGGGTTGAATGAGCATGAACTCCGTCCGGTGCGGGCCTCCCAGAAGCTTGGTAAGCTAATGGAATACACTGGGAAATCCATCGTGACAAGGAGACTTTGGAAATTGGTTTACCCAGATTGAATTTGGCAAAGGAAATGAACAACTGATCGGATTGCCTGTGACCAGCTGTCCTGTTAAGATAAAAACGAAGCTGCCTATAAACATCCAATGAATGCAGCTTGTACTCGCCTTTGTTCTGATAATTAGGAAAGAAAACGGGAGGCTGATGGACTGATTAATGTTTGCTTCGAAGCTACCTTAGGAAGAAAAGAGGATTGATCCTGAGGTACACACGGTCCGGATGGAAGATCAAGTAAGGCGGCTTTATGGAAAGGGCTTGAAGTTCCGAAACTCTTTTAGCTGAAGTAATGGCTACTAAAAATGCAGTCTTAAGAGATAAGAATTTTAGATCTACAGTGGCCGCAGGCTGAAAGGGGGGAGCGGTCAAGGCCTGAAGAACCAAGGAAAGATCCCATGGTGGAACCGCCTGTTTGACAGGGGGTCTAAGCAGAAAGGTGCCTTTTAGGAAGATTTTACATAACTTGGCAGACATAAGAGGCCCAGAGTCATGACCAACATGATAATGAGAAATGGCCGCTAGCTGAACTTTGACCGTGGAACTACTGGCGCCATCATTAAAAAGAGTGGTAAGGAAATCTAGGACCACGGGAAGAGGTACCATGAAGGGATCTAGACTTTGCCGCTCTGCCCAAATGGAGAATCACTTCCATTTACTGCGGTAAGTTTTTCTGGTAGAGGGTTTATGCACCGCTACCAGGATAGCCTTAACAGGAGATGAAATACCGGGAGTCCTGATTAGGAGTGGAACTGGAGCAGCCAAGCAGTCAGCTTCAGGTTGTCCAGGTTCGGAGATGGTAGGTTCGATGGGTGTGTTATCAGATCCGGGATGGGATCTAGAATCCAAGGTGGATTCACTGAGTGAGACCTTAGGTAAGGGAACCAGATCTGCCGAGGCCAGAATGGGGCTATGAGGATCATTCTGCACCCCAACCGAGAGGCTTTCTGAAGAACCTGGAGCATCGGAGGTAGAGGGGGGTATGCGTACAGAAGACCGGGAGGCCAAGCATGCACCAGAGCATCCCTCGGGGAATCCCCTGGTGGGGGGATTAGAGCAAAAAAACTGTTGCACTTGGTGTTTAAGGGAGAAGCAAAGAGATCGCAACAAGGAGTTCCCCACCATGCAAAGATACGTTTCGCTACTTGAGTATTGAGAGACCACTCGTACGGGGAGATAATGGTGCGACTGAGCTTGTCCGCAAGGATGTTGGACCGACCCAGAATATGCGTTGCGATGAGAAAGCGGTTGGTTGGAGATCGCCCATTCCCACACTCTCATGGCTTCCCGACATAAAGGGTAAGACCTGGTTCCCCCCTGTTTGTTGATGTACCAGACCACTGACATGTTGTCTGATTGAATCGCAATTGTTCCCAGGGGAAGAAAGGCCTGCAGTGCTTGCAACGCCAAGAGCACGGCCCTCATCTCCAGAACATTGATATGCAGGGAGGTCTCTGAGTCGTTCCACGTGCCTTGGACCGTCCATCCCACAAAATGCCCCCCCCAACCCGAGGCGAGACACATCCGTGGTCACTGTGGCAAGGAAGGGAGATGCACAAAAGGGGCGGCCTCCTTGGAGATCCTTTGAATGGAGCCACCACAAAAGAGACCGCTTGCAAGCCTTGCTGATTGCAATGGGGTGATGCAGGGGAAGAGAAAGGTAAAACCATTGTACTTGAAGTGTCCACTGAAGTACCCGCATGTTTAGGCGGGCGAGCGGGAGAAGAGAAATCGCCACCGCCATGGACCCTAGTACCCTGAGGACCAATTCCGCCGGAACCGAGCTGGAGTGGAGGATGGCCCGCACCTGGAGTCGTAGATTCCGAATTCTGTCTGTTGTGAGGAAGGCTCTTAACTTCCTTGTGTCTAACCTGGCACCTATGAAATCTATCAGCTGAGTAGGGGCCAGGTTGGACTTTGCTACGTTTATTGTGATACCTAGCCAGGGAGCTAGCTGAAGAAAGGAGTCCCTTGCCAAAGATAGTAGATGCCTTGTTGGGGCGGTGAGAAGCCAGTCGTCCAGGTACGGAAAGACCTGCACCCCCTGAAGCCTCAGGTGGGCCGCAACCACTGCTAATACTTTGGTGAACACCCTGGGGGCTGTGGTGAGACCAAAGGGAAGGACCCTGAACTGGTAGTGACTGGCTCCCAGCCGGAAGCGAAGAAACCTCCTGGACCGTCTGTCCATTAGTATGTGGTAGTACGCATCCTTGAGGTCTATGGAGCACATCCAGTGATTCTCTCCCAGAAGGGGGAGGATAGATTGTAAGGTGAGCATCCGGAACTTATCCTTGGGAACTGCCAGGTTTAATAGGGACAGATCTAAAATGGGTCTTAGGTCCCCCGTCTTTTTTGACACTAAAAAGAACCTGGAGTAGAACCCTGATCCGATCTTGTCTGGGGGGACGGGCTGGATGGCTCTTTTCCTCAGCAGATAGCCAATTTCTGCTAAAGCGGCCTCCCTCTGATCGGGTGGAACGTCGGGGAGGGATTTTGGTTTCGGGACGTGGAGAAAGGGGATTTTGTATCCTCTGGATATAATACGGAGGACCCAGCGGTCTGTTATGGACTCCCATGCTGCTAGGTGCTCCGAAAAACGTCCCCCGACTGCCTCCAGAGTGGAGCAGTCGGGCCGCTCAGAGAAAGGTTCTCTGGACACAAAATTCCTGGGAGCCCCTCTGCCCCTGGGGTGGCGTCCACCCTGTCCTCCTCTGCCACGGAAGGACTGGTTGTCCGGAGTGGGTTGGGATTGCTGTGACTTCCAGAACCACATCTTCTTCTGGCCCTTTTGGTTCCTAGAGTAGGACCTCTGGGGCACAGAGAAGCGGACTCCGACGGCAGACAGCGTCTTCCCGTCCTTCTCGCTCTGGACCAAGGTGTCACGAACCGTCTTGCCAAAAAGGGCAGAACCATCAAAGGGGGCGTTCGCGAAAGACACCTTGAAGGGCTCCATGAAATCGCAATGGCGGAGCCAGGCCTGGCGTCTCGTGACTAGGCCTACTCCTGCAGCTCTAGCGGCTCCCTCAGTAGCGTGAGAAAGCAACCGCATAGAGGTATTTGTAACAGACCAAAGAGTGGCCATATGGGTGGAGTGCAACAGTTTGTCCTCCTCCGACATGGACTCTGGGGGGGATGCAGCGTATTCTTTAATAAGATCGAGCTGCATCCTAATAACATGTGCCAGATAGTTGAGCGCCCTCACTGAGAAGGTCGCTGAACTAAACATTCGCTTCCCCAAGCGGTCCATCATCCGAGACTCCTTGCTCGGAGGATGGACTGAGGGACTCTCCTGGGCGAGTTCCCTCTTGGTGGCTGCTGCCGTCAACATGGCATCTACCGGAGGACACTTACTCCAGTGGGCACGGTCAGCAGGGGGGCTGAGAATCCTGTCAGGTCTTTTGGGGATTGGCTCCACGGTGTCCGGTTCCTTCCACGCCCTGGTGGTAATAAGGTCCACCAAGGGGTCAGCAGGAGGGGACACCCAAGAGGTAGACGGGCCCACTTCGAATGCCTCCAAGAACACGGACTCGTCCGAAGAAGACTTTGGGGCAGACCACCCACTTCTTATACGAAGCATTTCCATGATGTCTCCAAAGGAGACATCCTCGGGGGGTGATCTTGCGGAGCCTTCCCCTTCCTCCAAGTCCGTGTCTTCAGTTAGAGACTCGGGGGAGTCTATGTGCCTCCTTTTACACGTGTGCTTGCGAGGTGCCTCCTCGGGGGGCTGTCCGAGGAGCCCTCGCAAGCAGTGTCTAGTTCCACAGGAACTGCTTGGGGCATCGAAATGGGCTGTCCCAGTGGCCGGGTGATGGTAGCCTGACCCAGAGCAGATGGAGTGCGAGACGGAGCCGAAGCAAGTGCCGGGGGTCCAGAAGCCCTCAACAGAGCCCTCTCCACTACATCAGAAGCCGAAGGGGAACCGGCCTCGACCAAAGGATCCGACAGTCGGCTCCCCCTCGGATCCGAGGAGTGGATCGGAGCCGCACCGAGCCTCGGATCCGAGGGACCAGTGCGCCCGACAGACGGGCCCGAAGGCACACTGAGTCACTCGGATCCAAACTCGGGCCAAGGCTCCGAGAGGTCGGATCCGACACTCGAGGGCAGGGTCGGATCCGAAGTAGCCAGTACTATCAGAGCCGACCCACCCCCGGCTCCAAAGCTGCCCGGTTCCGAGCGCTCTGAACCCGGGTAGTGGGTCGGAGAAGGAGCTATGGGCTTGAAAAAGGGGGTCGAGCTCCCCCAAGGGGGGGGGGGGGAGGCAGGAGCACTCCCATCTGCATCTGGGCCTGGATGAACCTTCGCATCATCCGGTCCAGATTGGCATCAGAAAGACTATAAGTCGACCTCGAAGAGGCTACCGAGGTAGGCCTTGAGTACCGCCTCGATAGCCTCGAAGGAGGTCGGGTCTCCTCCTCCTCAGGTCCCGGTGAAAAGGTCGGGGACCGGAGCCGAGGAGGTGGAGAGCCAGTAGCTAGAGAGGCCGGAGGAGAAGCCCGCTTAGCCGGCGGGGCCGAGACGGAGGACTCGGCCCGCTGTGTGCTTCTCTCTCCGTCCTTCTTCCTAGCTTCCCTGTCCTCCGAACCCGTGAGGGAGGTTGAGTCCCAGGAGGAGGGGGAGCAGGTAGGGCAGGTACCGCAGGGGCGGTAACCACGGGGCGGAGGCCGGCAGTCCAGGGGCAAAAGTCCCGCCAAGACCAGCTTCGACCTCCGCTCCTTCAATGCCTTGGGGTTGAGCCCTGCACAGATTGAACATCCAGAAGTGAGGTGTTCAACCCCAAGGCATCGAATGCACCGAGTGTGGCCATCAGCAGGGAGAGCTTATGGCCACACTCGGAGCACTTCGAGAAAATCGCCTTTGGGGCTTCTGACAATTTTTTTTTTTTTTTTTTTTTTAAACAGAACAGAAAAAAAAAAATAAACTAACAAGTTAACCAAGTTAACTATCCAGTCACACTACAGGCCCCAAAGACCACGCACACACAACTATGCTACCAGCGAGGGGAGGGAATTGCAAAAAAAGTTTAGTAATTTAACTAAAAATAGATTAAATGGGTGGGAAACCTAAAACTTTCACACAAAGGTACTATTAAAAGATCAAAAAAAACCTTAGTAATTAAGTAAATTTCCACTTAGCTGTAGGAGCTCAAAGATCAAGCTGTCACCATGAACGCGGCAAACTAGATCTGAGGTCATCTAGGGAGAGCAGGGCATTATGGGTGAGGGGAGGAGCTAGGAGCTCGGATCCATAGCTGGATAAACCATGCCGGTTCGGATCCGATATTGGATCCATACCCACAGGTTGCTGACAAATGAATCTCCTACTTCAGATCCTTTGTTAGACCGTCTGCAGAAAATCCTTCACTTTTCAGACATTCCATGACTTCAACTTTTTTTTTACTTCTACTTTAGTAATCTTCTTTTGTACATTTCCTCTTTGTGATCTTTTTATTGTGAAGTTTTCCATATCTGGATGCCTTTGCCTGTATTTTGCTTCAAATTATTTTGGGGCTGCCTTTTTTGTATTGATTAATTTGGCTTTCAACTTTGCATAAATACTGCACCATATCAAATCTCTTTCCCATTTCTGTATCTCTTTTTTTATACCTTGCAAAAATCTCTAATTTTTTTTTTTTTTTTTTGCACTTCCTCAGATGCTTCTTTTTCCAAACAGATCAACGTTTCTTGGTTTATATAATGTTTTTCACAAATCTGTTGTATTAATGAACACAAATTTTTATTTGAAGCTTCTGGCAGATATTCTTGTGGAAATGTATTTCTTTTCTCTAATTTCTCTCAATGTTTTTCTACATCTTGTATATAGAAATTCTGGGCTTGTTGTGTAATAGTAACAATACATAATTTCTTTCTTATCTTCAGTAGTCCACTCTATCGTCTTTATGGCTCTTCTTTGGCCTATCAGTTTTTGTGACACTTGTGGACTGCTACTTTCTTTTACAACAGGGGGGGCCATCCTCCCCCTGGGCCTGGCCTGGCCCCATTGTAGGATTGTTTCCCTATTTTGAGGATTCAACACTGTCATTTTTTCCAGTCCTGGCACCAGTGCGCCTGCCAGGATTGGGTACTTTTTTATCCTGGATGTTCTTCGTGTTTCACTGTTGCAGTCATTACATTTGGGTAATCTGCTGGCAGGTTGCCCTCAGTCGGCCTGAATAACAAAGTCTTGGATCCTGCGTCGGTTGCTGTCTCCTCTTCCATGACGTCAAGTCATCAGGGGTATAGAACATGCAGTCGACGCCATTTTAATCCGTCTTTCTTGCCACGTGATGCCTGAAGCAGAAGCGGTTCTCAAGTGCCGGTCGGCCGACTCCTGAAATTTTTGTTTTCGAGTTTCAGAACTGAAGTCTTCAAACTAAAGCCAAGTATCCCGTTGGGGAAACTTTTTCTTTCTCCTTACCGATGTCAGTAAAAGTTAATAATCGTATTACTTGTGGGAAGCAAATACCTCATAAGGATTTTATTTGTACTGTATTCCTTGCCTAGGCCCTGATCATAACGTGCCTTGATGTCGGTTTTGTGCTAAATTTAACCAACGCACTATTAAGCGTCGGTATATTTTTGCTTGTAAATACTTTGATCCAAGATTTGTCGTCTGTTAGCAATCCGACTACTGGAATTCACAAAAAAACGCAAGAAAAAAAGACAGAGACAGACCGTCGAGGTCCAAAACCGATGACAAAGCTTCTGCTAAGCCAGTCGCCAGTTCGCCGGTACTCAGTGAGGTGCTTTTGCAGCCCCTGATGCTCGCTACTTTTGAGTCGCAGGCCTCTACTGAGACCCATTCGGATTCCGGTATGCCGCGAGATTCTGAAGTATTGAACCCGCAGATGTCTCTCCCTTGGATGGGTCCGGAGACACTAAGCAGGCACCTGAGCAGGCTTCTGAGGGTGTTTTCAGGCCTCAACATTTGTATATTAAACCAACGCCATCATCAAAAACCAGGCCAAAACCTACTTCTATGTCTACAAAACCGACGCGTGAGCCACGTGCCCAGGCCCCTATGCCTAAAAAACAAATGATCAAAATGGCTGAGGATTTAATTATCTTTATCAGGGGTTCCCAACCAACCCCCCCCCCGCTAAGAGGCCTAGGCAAGGCACTGATTATGAATCTTCAGATCAGGTTTCCATTTCTTCTGATTCCTCTTCTGAGCAGGAATTTTCTATCCCACCTTATGAGGACTCTGATACAGAAGAATCCATCCATTCTGCTTCTCCTCCTGAGGATTACTCTTTTGGAGAGACTTTGCATACTTTAAGGGAACATTTTCATTGGGAAAGTCAAGTCTTCTTCAGAATCCAAAAAGAGGCTTAGGGATTTTCTTCTTCCTCAGCATAGGCATTTGGCTATACCTCCTGTATTAGACATTTTTGATGATGTTTTCTCAGAATCAAGCATGGCTCCTGATTCCCTGCCTCTGGCTCCTAGTAAGCCAGACAGATATTTCAGGGTTCCTGACTCCCACAAATTTATTTTCAAAAATCCTGCTGCTGACCCTGAAACTATTTCTCAGGGTCCCAAGGGTGTTAAGGCTTCTACAGCCAAAAATCCTTACCCCTTCAAATAGAGACTTCAGGACGCTGGATAGATGGGGTAAGAAGGTTTATACGTCTGCAACCTTGGCAATCAGGGCTTTAAACTGCCAGCTTCATATGCTTAAATATCAACAGCATGTTATGGGCTTACTGAAACAGAAAATGATGTTGATTTCTGATTGTGTGGAAAATAAAGAGTTACAGGATTTATTGCATTCAGCAGAACACGTTGGAAAGCATACTTTGCAATGTGGTTTTGATTCCTTGGAGGCCTCTTGCAGGGCCGCCGTAACTGGATCTGTGATAAGAAGGCATGCTTGGCTCAAGGATCAAAATCTGCCTGATCATATTAAAGCTAAATTGTTGGATGCTCCTTTACAGCAGGACAGTCTGCTTGGTAATCAGGCAGAAGAGGTTTTAAAAAAGATGGAAGACAAAGCTAAATCTATGCAAACTGTAAAAGATTTCTTGCAAGTACAGCCACTCAGGTTCAGTAGACACTGGCCTACTAAGAATTGGTCCTTTCCAGTGTCCAACAGATCCTCTCAGGCCAAACCCAGATGCTCCAAAGGCTCCAGCTTTCAGTCACAAGGATCTTACAGATCAAAACAATGGGGTGCCTCCACCTCCAAATCAGGAGGTAGCAAAGCACCACCCTACAGTAAACGGTGACAATAACTTTCCTTTGCCATCTCCAAGCACTTATCTTTTGGCAGCCCCTTTGGGGGGAAAACTAGCACTTCATGCTCAAAATTGGCATCTAACTACCCAGGACAAGTTGGTCTTAAATATAGTATCCCAGGGGTACAGATTTCATTTCCACAAGTTGCCAATTCCATACGGATGGCCAGATCTGCCACCAAATCAGTGGGCAGAGGCCCAGAAACAAGTCATGCCCTTATGGATATGGGGGCTATTCAACCAGTACTAGAAAAGGAAAAAGGACAAGTGTTTTATTCAGGACTTTTCTTGGTACCCATCTAAGACAAATCATGGCGTCCAATTCTGGACTTATCCATTCTTAATACTTTCCTGGACATTCCAAAATTCAAAATGCTGACTTTACAACAGCTACTGCCTATGCTAGGCAAGAATGCTGGTTGGTAAGTCTAGACTTAAAAGAAGCATACTTGCATATCCCAATCAGGGAATCTTGCAGAAGATACCTCCGCTTCAAAGCAGGCTATTTGCATTACTAGTTCTCTGCACTGCCCTTTGGCTTATCTACTGCGCCCAGGGTCTTCACAAAGTGCCTGGCACCAGTAATTGCATTTTGCAGACAAAGAAACATTCAATGTTATCCATATCTGGACGATTGTCACATTCAGGCAGAGGACAAGGACACTCTTCTAAAACGTCTGGCATTTGTAAAAAGGCTTCTAGCATGCCTAGGGTACACCATAAACGAAAATAAATCACAACTAGTACCCTCTCAAATAATTACATTCCTGGGTGCAAGCTTGAATACAACTGCCCAGATGGCTTACCTCACGCCAGACAAACAAATTCAATTGACAACATACTTAAACAAGTGGCAACAAAAAAACAGCTATCTGCAAGACAGATTCTGCAGGCTTTGGGGTTCATGGCATCCTGCTAATTCCATATGCAAGACTGCATATGAGGAAACTTCAATGATACCTAAAAAGCTTATGGAGTCAACTTTGTCACAGCCTGGAAACAATGAATGTTAAGTTGTCTATCTCGCCTTCATTCTTGCTGGTTGGGTTCGGAGACAATCCTTGGCTCCGACTCTGCCATCTTCAAAAGCTCGAGAGCTGCTTACTGGCTCTAGGCCCCCCTATATCCCATGATGTATGGCGCTAGATACCCAGATATAGTTTGCCGCTTTTGCTACAAGGTTGCGTTTACTGGCTCAGGTTGTATATTTTTCATTTTATTGATGTATATTAGGATTCGTTGTATATTATTTGTTAAAATATTTAGTATATATTTTAAGTTGTAGGTATTTCCTAGTGTTTAACCCCCCCTTGAAAACTCGTTTTCTTGTTAGAGAGTTTTCTCCTCCCTCCCCCCTCCCTGTTAGGGTATGCCATTTTTTGTTAGAGGCTTATCTTTAAGATACTAAATTTTTTTCTATATGTATTGTGGTAGTTGTAGTTTAGTTTAAAGACTATCTTATATTATAGTTTTGTGTGTGTGTGCTGTTTGGGTGTGGTAACTTGTGTGGGCTGTGTGTTTTTTTCTAGTTACCAATTCCCCGTGGTGCTCTTTATCAGTATTTTGTGTTTCCTTTACAGGAATGTCTAAAGACACTAAAGTGTCAGGATTCAAGAAGTGTGACTCATGCTGTCAGAAAATGTCACTGACAGATGGTCACACTTCTTGTGTCTACTGCTTGGGCTCCCTACACCTGCAGGACTCTTGTTCGGTGTGTCACGCCTTTAGTCCAAGAGTCCTGCAGGAGTGTAGGAATAAGCTTATCCTTAGGGGTTTGCTTAAACCTGAAGGATCACCGGCCAAGACTCAGTGAAACCTTCTAGCCGTCGCTGGGTATGGCTGGAACCAAAGTACCTATATCTACGTCAACTTCGGCTCCGACTGGAGCCGAAGTACCTATCTCCCAGTCGGCCCCGACTCTCCCGTCAGAACCGTCAGGGAGTCGAAAACGCTCCAGGTCACCATCCGTGGAGTCAATACACTCTGCTCCAGGGTCACCCTTATTACAGTCTGAATGGAGTCATCAATCCCACTCTTCTCGGTCATCTAGGCTATCTGACCATGATTTGGAGAGAGTGGTGAGCAGGCTCTTAAAGTCGCAGGCCCTGGCAAAAAATGCTATCCAGCCCCCCTCATCAGGGTATGGCTCTTCCTGTTTCTGCAATAGTTCCTCCTTCAACTCATCCTTTGAGTTCAGAGCCAGAGCATGCTGTGGCTGGAACCATGGGTCCGTCGGCACCGATACCTCCCCTTTCGGTTCCGTCGTCTGCTCCGATCTCTTCCATGGTGCCGTCCTTGGAGGGATCTTGGCGCCAAGACTCCCTCGTCGGCACAGAGGGGACGAGTGGCATCGGACCCTTGTCCGACCCCGTTCTCCCTCTCGGAGTTTCGGCGCAGGTGAGTTTGGCTCCTACATCGGCTTAGGAGCCGTCCCTCTCAGTGCAGGGAAGGATTCCGGTCTCGCCGGAGCCTTCTCCAGTATTGGGAAGGGGTGCCTTCGAGGTCATGAGGAGTGTGCTGGCATCTGAGTCGGCCTCACGGTCAGCCCCATTGGCTCCTCCCTCCATGGTGCCTGCTCCTGCCTCTGCTCCTCCTCCAGACCCCAAGCGTGGGGAACAAGCGCTCCAGGGCACCCTATTGGGTGTATCTTCCTCTTCCGAGGCTTCCCCTGTTCATTCAGAGGAGCCCCCTCTAAAGAGGAAATGCAAGAGGAAGCATGTAGACTCCCCTGAGTCTGTCACTTCAGATACCGACTTGGAGGAGTCGGAAGGGGACTCGAGATCCCCCTCTGAGGATGTCTCCTTCTCGGACACTCCACACTCTTCCAAAAATGAGAGGCATGCCAAACCTGCCACACAATCAAAGGGCAGAGGCACAACTACAAATTTCAAAGCTCATAGACATGAGAGCTATTCAAGAGGTACCTACTCACGAACAAGGTCAAGGTTTTTATTCCAGACTATATCTGGTACCAAGGAAAGGAACCGACTGGAGACCCATTTTGGACTTATCCATCCTAAACACATTCTTACTCGTACCAAAATTCAAGATGCTCACATTACAGCAGCTTCTTCCCATGCTGGGCAAGGAGTTTTGGCTGGTAACATTGGACCTCAAGGAGGCATACCTGCATGTCCCAATCAGACAAAGCTGCAGAAGATACCTCAGATTTCTTGCAGGTTCAATCCACTATCAATTCTCTGCATTGCCCTTTGGCTTAACTACTGCGCCCAGAGTATTCACGAAATGCCTGGCATCAGTAATTGCCTACTGCAGACTTCAAGGGATACAAATTTACCCTTATTTGGACGACTGCCTGATCCAAGCGGACAGCAAGCACATACTTCTGGAACATCTGGCTTATGTAACACAGTTACTGCATTCTCTGGGATACACAATCAACAAAGAGAAATCCAGGCTAACACCATCTCAGAAAATAACTTTCCTGGGTGCCAACTTGGACACAGATGGCCTATCTTACGCCAGAAAAACAGGGGCAACTAACTCAGTACTTCAAAATACTAGCAAAATGTACCAGGCTTACTGCAAGGAAAATCCTGCAGGCTCTGGGCTTCATGGCGTCTTGCATTCTTTTAATCCCATGTGCAAAATTGCATATGAGGAAACTTCAATGGTACCTAAAAAACCTATGTTATCAACACAGCCACAGTTTGGAAACAATAATACCAATAATTCCATGTTTGCAAAAGGAATTTCTATGGTGGGCCCAAGCATGTCAAACAAACACAGGTCTCCCATTCTGCAAGCCTAAAGCAAGTCAAGTCATCACAACAGACGCCTCAGATTACGCCTGGGGGGCGTACATGACAGACAGGTGCATTCAGGGCAAATGGTCCCAAAAGGAAAAGCACCTTCACATCAATCAAAAAGAAATGCTAGCAGTTTTAAATGCAATTACAGCTTTCAAGGACCTCCTGCATCCAGGACAATTACTGATAAGAACAGACAACACCACAGTAATGTGGTACATAAACAAACAAGGAGGAACACATTCATACCCCCTGTGCAGACTGGCCATGACACTTTGGAACTTTGCTCTGGAATGGCAAATCGAACTTCAAGCACAGTACTTGCCAGGTTTGGAAAACACACTAGCAGACAATCTAAGCAGAAATATGACAGATCCACACGAATGGAAGTTGCATCCTCAAGTGTTTACAAAGATAATTCAAGCGTGGGGGAGGCCAGACATAGATCTCTTTGCCTCCCACAGGAATCATCAATTGGAAAAGTTTTGTTCAAGGACCTTTCATCCAAAGGCCTGGAGAGTGGACGCCCTTTCATTCAGTTGGACAGCATGGACAGTTTACGCTTTCCCACCTCTGCCTCTTCTACCCAAGGTGCTCTTGAAAGCAAGAGCAGACAGACCGAAGATGATACCGATTGCTCCAGACTGGCCAAGGCGACACTGGTACCCACTCCTGAGGAGCCTAACACATACTCCTCCCTGGTCCCTACCTCTGCCTCTTCTGCTGACTCAACACAGCTACAAAACTCTTCACAGTCAGCTGAAAACACTCAGTCTCGCTGCATGGAAAATTCCTTAACACCACAACAGACCCTACTCCCCAAAGAGGTGCAGGATGTCATTTTGGAGGCCAGAAGGCCATCTACTAGAAAGGCTTACTCCGCAAAATGGAAACGGTTTTGCTCCTGGAATGAGAAAAAAAGGCCAGGACCCTAGAAAACTGAATTTGCCTCGGGTATTACAGTATCTAGCTGAGCTGCTGAACAGTGGACTTTCATTTTCCTCCATAAAAATCCATGCCTCAGCCATTTCTGCAGAATTCAACACGGACCCACCCTTATTCTCTCACCCAATCTTAAGACAGTTCCTCAGAGGGGCTAAGAATATAAGACCACCAAGGAGCCAACCAATACCAGCCTGGGATCTTAATTACATTCTAGAAAAATTAACATTGCCTCCATTTGAACCAGCTGCCTCAACATATTTGCAATATTTGTCCTGGAAAACAGCTTTCCTTCTGGCCATTACCTCAGCTCATAGGGTTTCGGAACTACAAGCCCTCATGGCTGTGCAGCCCTTTCTCATCTTCCATCAGGACAGGGTTTCCCTTCGAACCAACCCATCATTTATGCCTAAAGTGGTATCCAGGGCAGCTTTAAATCAAGCCATACACTTACCTACCTTTTACCCCAATCCTCAAAACAAAGGGGAAAGGCTGCTACACTCCTTAGACATCCATAGGCAGCTACGTTATTATTTGGACAGAACAAAGCCCTTCAGGAAATCAGAACAACTTTTTGTGTCCTATGCTGTAGGGGCTCAAGGGAAGCCAGTTACCAAACAGACAATCAAAATGGATAGGCCACTGCATACGGTTTTGTTATTCCTATCATGGAAAATCTGTCACTACAGGCATCCGATCCCACTCCACCAGGTACACAGCTACCTCTACAGCCTTCCTCAGAGGAGTTCCTACCAAAGATATTTTGGAGGCAGCCACTTGGAGTTCTGTGCATACCTTCACAAGACACTACCACCTGCCTTTATATTCCAAAACTAGAGCAGGCTTTGCCACTGCTGTGTTGCAGGGCATTCTGGCTCATCCCATTTCCACCTAGTGCCTACCACCCTGTGCGTAGCTTTGGGATTCTACCCATCTGTGATTACTGCAGCTGTATGCACGATGAACATAGTACAGTTTTGTACCTACCATAAATGTAGATGTTCGAGTGCTAATACAGCTGCAGTACAGTTTTCCCTCCCTCCTTCCCCTGTTGGTAAAGGCCAAGGGCCTAACCCCTTTTCATACAACCTGATTGGGTTATCCTTCTATGGTATATTTGCTTGCAACTACTGATTTTGGATTATATTGCATTGCATGTATATAAATATAATTTATGTATTGCCTTCCTTCTGGGGGCACCTGACATCTGGGGCAAGAAAGACTGAAGAACATGGCGTCGGCTGTGTCTTATATACCCCTGCCTCACTGACGTCAGAGAAAGCGACAACAACCGACGCCGGACCTAGACTTTGGAATTCGGCCGACCGAGGACCCGCCTGACGGCAGAGAACCCATCTGTGATTACTGCAGCTGTATTAGCACTCGAACATCTACATTTATGGTAGGTACAAAACTGTACTTTTGGACTACAGATGAAGGATACCCTTACCAGGTGTGAGCAGGAAGGCAAGACTCTCTCTGCCGTTGGAGTCCATTTTTCCACTCCTTCAAGACTGTATCCCAAGGGTCAGAATAGTGGGAAGATGTGGTTCCGGAAGTCCCAGGGAGCTGTGCTTGACACACATGGAGAGTTTCCCTCCAGGGGCAGAGGAGGGAACAACAATGGACGCCGCCCTAGGGGCAGAGGGGGTCCGCAAAATCAGGGCCAAAGAGAATCTTTCTCTGACAAGCCCTTCCAGCATCCCTGAAGTGCTGCCCGACTGTCCACCTTTGGAGGCAGTCGAGGGGAGATTATCGCTGTACCCAAAAGCCTGGCAAAGTATAACACAAGACAAATGGGTACTTTCGATCATATCCGAAGGCTACAAAATCCCATTTTTCGCATCCCACTCTCTTCCAACAAATCCCTTCCAGATGTTCCACCCAATCTAAGGGATCAAGCAGTTCAAGAAGCTTCAAAACTGCTAAGAAAAAGAGCCATCCAGTCAGTCTCAGCAGACCAACAAGGATCCGGAATTTACTCAAGGTTCTTTTTGGAACCAAAAAAGACAGGGGACTGGAGACCCATTCTGGATCTCAGCAGACTAAACAGGTCTGTGCAAAGAACGAAGTTCCGGATGGTCACACTACAGTCCATTTTACCCTTTCTGGGTCAGGACGATTGGATGTGCTCCATAGATCTTCAGGACGCGTACTACCATATCAAAATGCACAGACGCTCCAGAAGATTCCTACGCTTCCGGCTGGGAGCCAGCCATTATCAGTTCAGAGCTCTGCCCTTTGGTCTCACCACAGCTCCCAGGGTGTTCACCAAATGTTTGGCAGTAGTCACCGCTCACTTGAGATAGCAAGGATTCCAGGTGTTTCCATATTTAGACAACTGGCTCCTTACTGGAACCACCAGGCATCACCTGCTGCGAGCCAGCGACTACACCATCCAGACGTGCTCCACTCTAGGCATCACAACAAATTTCGAAAAGTTTGCATTGTCGCCTTGTCAATCTATTACCTTTATAGGCACAAACTTAAACACAAAGGACATGTCAGCGACACTCCCAGTAGACAGAGTGTTAGCCATTCGGCGGCATGTGCAGGTCTTATTAGGATGCAAAAAGATTCAGGCCAGATTCGTCCTAAAAACATTGAGTCTCATGGCAGTGGCTATAATACTAGTCCCCCCTTGCATGTTTTCACTTGAGGATTCTTCAGTGGATGCTGTTCACACAATGGTCCTTCCAGCAACTCCCTTCGTCTCACATGATAATGATCACACAGTCATGCAAAAACCAACTTGTTTGGTGGATGGTTTCTCCTTCATTACACCAGGGCAGACCATTCGTTCTTCCCCCTCCAGTAGCTACGGTGACCACGGACGCCTCCTTGATCGGGTGGGGGGGGCAATTTCATGGCAGAACAATCCAAGGCACCTGGCAGCCTCACAAGTACCATCTGCATATAAATGTCTTGGAGATGAGAGCCATGCTTTTAGCGTTGCAAGCTCTTCAGGACTCTCTTCCCACCGGGACCATCGCAGTTTAAACAGACAATATGTCAGTGGTATGGTACATCAACAAGCAGGGTGGAACCAAGTCATACCCCTTATGTCGAGAAGCACTCAGACTTTGGCAGTGGGTGATCTCTTCCCAACGGTTTCTGATAGCAGTGCACATCTCTGGGAAGTCCAATGTTATAGCGGACAGGCTGAGCAGAGCAATTCTCATGCCTCACGAGTGGTCTCTCAATCAGACTGTGGCGGACAAAATCTTCCGCAAATGGGGTCAGCCTTGCTGCAACCGTTTTGCCACCCCCTTCAACAGTTAGTGCAACAATTTCTTTTCTCTCCTTCCTCTTCCCGGACACTCCCCCAGAGAAGCTCTACTTCACGATTGGCCTCAGGGACTTCTTTAGGCATTCCCTCCGTTTCCCCTGATTGCCAAACTAATACAGAAAGCTACCGCATTGGGATGCAAGATGATCCTCATTGCCCCATACTGGCCTCGACAAATTTGGTTCCCCTTCCTGCATCATCACTTTCTGGAGCAGCCCTGGATCCTATTCCAGACCTCCTGATCCATCAGTCGGGGAGGGGCTGCACCAATCTCTTCATTCTCTCCAGCTCACTGCTTGGTTCCTCCACTTCCGACATTAGCCAGGCTTCCCAACATCTCCCATTTGGTGCGTGAAATCATCTTATCCTCGCATAAGTCCACCACTAGAAAAACTTATGCTAGTAAGTGGAAACGTTTTTCCTTATGGGCAGAGACCAGGAATATAGATCCTTTTTCAGCCCCTGTGCACCATATTTTAGAATTTCTAGCAGAACTTTTTCGAACTGGATCCTCTTCTGCCACGATTAGAGTTCAGCTAGCTGCAATTTCAAATTTTCATACGGGCCTATCTGATTCGAGCATCATGTCCCATAAACTTTGTAAAGCTTTTCTTAAAGGGACGACTCTACTCAAGCCCCCAGTAAGAGATCCCCCTCCTCCGTGGGATCTGAATTTAATTTTAGCTTTCCTGATACTACCCCCTTTGAACTAGCAGCTTCTTGCTCCTTGAAGTTTCTTTCTTGGAAAACCCTTCTTCTGGTTGCAGTTACGTTGGCTAGAAGAGTTTCTGAACTTCAGGCTCTTTGTGTTCGTCCTCCTTACCTAGTTTTTCATAATGATAGAGTTTCTCTTCGGACTAACCCTTCCTTTCTTCCAAAGGTTACTTCTGATTATAATTTGAATCAGTCCATTGAACTACCTGTGTTCTTTCCAAATTATTCCAACAAGGCAGAATACAAGTTACATCAGTTGGACGTTCATAGACAATTACACTTTTACCTGCATAGAACCAAACAAATCAGAAAATCCGACCAGTTGTTCTTGTCCTACGCTGAGGGAAAACAAGGCATACCAGTGTCAAAAGTCACCTTATCTAGGTGGTTGACCTCTACTATTACCTTTATTTATCAGTTAAGAAAAAAAGAGCTCCCTGCTAAACCCAAAGGTCACTCCACCAGAGCTCTAGCTACTTCTGTGGCTTTTCAGGCCAGATTGCCAATGGAAACTATTTGTGCTCCAGCTACATGGGCTAATCTGTATACCATCATTTCACATTATAAACTGGATGTCGCTTCCAAAAGCAGAGCTGATTTTGGTTCCACTGTTCTGAAGAGTCTGTTCCGATGAGCCACCCAGGATTGAGGTGCTAGGGACGCTGTCCCAACCAGCAAGAATGAAGGCAAGATAGACAACTTAACATTAAGAAGTTATGTACCTACCATAACGTTCCATGTTAGTTGTCTTCTTCTTGCCTTCTTTCTTGCGTCCCACCCTCCATCCCCCTATCCTAGTAGACCAAGAAGAGTTCCTTATGTTTTTTTATCACTGGCTGAGTCTTCTCTGGCTATTACTTCTCACTATCAGTCTCTCCAGTAGGTTCAGGCATCCTACTACATTTTACTGGGTTATTATTATTATAATTATTGTTATTATGTCTGTAGTTAGGTTTACCAAACGAGATCTGGGTATCTAGCGCCAGGCATCATGGGATATAGGGGGGTCTCAAGCCAGTAAGCAGCTCTCAAGCTTTTGAAGATGGCCGAGTCAGAGCCGAGGATCGGCTCTGAACCCAATCAGCAAGAAAGAAGGCGAGAAGAAGACAACTAACATGGAACGTTATGGTAGGTACATAACTTCATATTCCTCTCATTCCCTGCCTGCTACAGGAGTTCCTTTGGTGGGCGGAGGCATGTCACCAAAACAAGGGACTGTTATTCATTCTACCCCGTGCCACCCAAACCCTAACTACAGATGCATCAGACTATGCTTGGGGGGCCCTTATGGCAGGGAGATGCATTCAGGGCAAATGCAGCCCAAATCAAATTCATCTACATATCAATCAGAAAGAAATGCTAGCTGTATAGAATGCTCTGACAGCCTTCAAGGACTTCCTTCATCCAGGACAACTACTGATAAAGACGGACAGCACCACAGTTATGTGGTACGTAAACAAGCAGGGGGGTACCCAATCCTACCCCCTTTGCAGACTAGCCATGGCCTTGTGGAACACAGCCTTGACTTACCAAATGCATCTTCAAGCTTAATTCCTGCCAGGAAAGCAAAATACTCTGGCAGACGACCTAAGCAGAAATCTTATGGACCCACACAAATGGAAATTGAATCCACAAATCTTCATCATGTTGACATGAAAATGGGGGAGTCCAGACATAGATCTATTTGCCTCTCCCCAAAACTATCAGTTGGATAAATTCTGCACAAGAACTCATCACAAAAAAGCATGGAAAGTGGATGCTCTGTCCTTCAGCTGGAAAAGCCTATCTGTCTATGCCTTTCCCCCTCTGCCTCTACTCTCCAAGGTCTTACTAAAAGTCAGACAGGAAAAACCAAAAATGATTCTGATTGCTCCTGACTGTCCTCGCCAACACTGGTACCTGCTTCTAAGGAATATGTCACACCTTCCTCCGTGGTACTTGCCTCAAACACCACATCTATTGTCTCAGCAGAACTTTCAAATTCTGCACACTCGGCTCCAAACTCTGAATCTTGCAGCATGGCTAATCAACTAATTTCACCAATCATATCTCTCAGTAAACCTGTGATGGATGTCATTTTGGTGGCTAGAAGGCTTAGTACTAGAAAATCTTATGCTGATAAATGGAAGAGATTCTGTGCTTGGAACCATGCACAAGGACTAGACACAGCAAAGCCCGATATTCCTCAGATTTTGCAATACTTAACTAAGATGGTTCACAAGGGCCTATCTTTTACTTCAAGAAAAATCCATGCCTCTGCCATCTCGGCTCATTACACACAGAACCTCCTCTCTTTTCTCATCCCCTGCTAAAGCAGTACCTCAGAGGGGACAAAAATTTAAGGCTTCCCAGGAGAGCACCGACTCCTGCATGGGACCTCCAATTTTGTGCTGGAAAAACTCTCACCCTACCTCCTTTTGAACCAGCTGCTACTGTGGATATAACATTTCTTTCTTGGAAGACAGTCTTTCTTTTGACAGTCACTTCAGCTAGAAGGATTTCAGAACTACAGGCTCTCATGGCAGTGGAGCCTTTCGTTATCTTTTACCCAGACAGGGTGGCCCTCAGAACCAATCCTTCTTTTATGCCTAAGGTGGCATCCGTTGTGGCTCTTAACCAGACATTCACCTTTCAACTTTTTTTTTTTTGCTCCCCATTTGGGAGGCACCTGACATCTGGGGCAAGAAAAACTGATTAAAATGGCGTCGGCTGCATGTTTTACATCCCTGACAACCTGACGTCATGGAAGAGGAGACAGCAACCGACGCAAGACCCAAGACTTTGTTATTCAGGCAGACTAAGGGCAACCTGCCAGCAGATTACCCAAATGTAATGACTGCAACATTGAATACAATCGAACATCTACATTTATGGTAAGTGTACACAACTGTACTTTCTTGTTCACCCATCTTTTTTTTTTTATTTTGACCTACGTCTGTCCATGATATATGCTATAAAAAATACACTGTATATGTCTTTGTCATCTTGGTGAGATTTTTGTAAAAATCAGGGTCCACCTCGTGAAGGTACTCACCAAGACTTTAGGATGAATTCAGTTTCAGCAATACTACTCTCTTTTGCTTGCTGACTTACCTCTCCATTGGGACCCCATTCAGTTTCTTTCTTTTTTAAATTTCTTCAAATCTTTTGGGTTTCTACTACCATGACGAGAATGGACCCCATTCCTACGTCAAAGTGCAATTAAAGTTCATGCAATCCTCCTAAGCTAGTTATGAAAACAAAATTGCCACTGATTCTAAAGACAACCACAAAGCATTCTATAGCTATGTCAAGAATCTCAATGGCAACACTCAGATCTGCTCTGAGTTGCAGCACAATGGCACTAAATATACAGAACCAACTGATATTGCCAACATCCTGGCAGATAGGTTCAGTGCTAACTTTACCCCCTCACCCCCTAAAGGGCCCATCTCTATACCGGAAGAATGCAAAGTTCCTGTAATCACGGCTGCACAGGTAAAAACCTCACTCTCCAAAGCCAAGAACACAGCATCAATGGGACCTGACAACATCCCAGGCTGCATTCTACATGAACTACAGAATGAACTGGCACCCCACCTAAGTACCATATTCAATCATAGCCTCACCTCAGGCTTTGTGCCCATTGAATGGCGCACTGCGACGGATATCCCACTTCACAAAGGGGGAACCACGACAGACCCCAGGAACTGTCGCCCCATTAGCCTGACGAGCCTGGTCTGCAAGGCCATGGAACGTATCATCATGGAACTCATAAACAAAGACATTGGTAATCTCCAAACTCTGGATCCCACACAGTTCGTATTTGTAAAAGGCAGATCATGTCTCCTAAACCTGATAGACTTCTTTGAAGCAGTCACCAAATCCATAGATGAGGGTATGGTGGTTCACACAGCCTATCTAGATCTCGCCAAGGCTTTCAACACCACCCCCCACTCTGGAATTATAGATAAACTCACTAAACTAGGTATAAATCCCTATGTCACAAGATGGGTTGCCAACTGGCTTACTGACAGAACCCACACTGTGAAAGTAGCAGATTCCAAATTCGACTTCAGACCAGTGACAAGTGGAGTACCACAAGGTTCAGTCCTGGGTCTCCTCCTGTTTGGTATCTACTTCTCTGAAGTACAAGCTAACACAGAAATTCTTTGGCTAACTAAGTTCGCAGATGACTGCAAACTAGGAGCCATAATCGAAACTCCTAACGATGTGGACATCCTACAAAAGGGCCTCACTGAGACAGATTCCTGGTGTCAAAGCCATGGCCTCAAGCTCATTGCCAAAAAGTGCATTGTCATCCCCTTTTGTAAATACTCTGTACCCATGAACTACCACATAGGCGGTAGTCTACTTAACACTGAAAGTGTGATAAGAGACCTTGGGACACAGGTGGACAGTAGTCTCTCCTTTGATAATTACATCACCACAGTGGTCAGGAAATTCTTGTACATGGCACACCTCATCACAAAAACTTTCTCATCCAGAAAAAAAGGTCATTGTTCCCCTGTACTCATCACTCATTCGACCCATTATAGAGTACAACGCCCCTCCTTTTGGTATGTACCTTACAAGACATCTACAACAACTGGAAAAGCCGCAGAAATACCTCACAAAGAGGATTACTGGCCTCAAACAGATGCCCTACACAGACCGTCTCAAAAAACTCCAGCTTTACTCCTTCGTATATTGCCTACTCAGAGGCGATACCTGCCTAACATACAAAGCTATGTCAAACCCAGAGCTGTTGGACATGCTCCAGTTAAAGAAATCCCAATCCCTCTGAGCTACACGCTCTAGGGACCTAAACCTTGTCACTACAAAAAACAGAACATGCTGGAGGGGATAGATTCCTGTCCCAGAGACTTCCCATACTGGAACAGACTACCTATCTATGTCAAACAGAGCTCCTCATTAGCACTCTTCAAGCAAGATCTGGATGATTGGATGGGAAATAGGAAATTCATCCCGGGGATCACTTCTGTTGCTCTGCTTGACAGGGGCACAGGAAAATAATTTTCTTGGGTGGCGAAAGCCAGGGTACCTTTTTGGCTAGGCTTATATATAGGCCCTAGGGCCAATAGCCTAGTACCTACCTATGAACCTATGAAATTAGTATTGTTTCAATCTTTGCAGGTGGTCTTCGCAGCACCCACAATGTGCCCAGTAATGACTCCTGCAATTCGTATGAGTTACATGTTTTGGTTATTGCTCTTCTTATGTGCATTAAGAAGAAGTTGAGGCTTGGGTGTTCGTTTAAGTAGTTTATTGTATACAAGTACATCAGGGTGGATAACAGGAACATTAAACTTAAATGAATTATCTATCTATCTAACTGACTGACTACATACTGGCATACTCACATTCTGGCTGCTCATTCAAAGTGTCACTCTTGCACATGCTCAGTACTTATATGCATGTACTGACTCCACTGGAAAGCTTCTTAAAGGTGTATCACACACACTGATCTACATCCTCCATCTTTACTAAGCCGTCTCATGTAAACAATGATATTTTATTAGGCATGCAATTATACAGACACTAATAAAGAAAAACAACAACCATGTCCAGGTTGCCGTGTATCCGGAAGTAGGTTTCGAGATGCGACCTGATCTCGTGACATAATAGTTAGGACTGAGTTTAGCAACAGGGACAGTCACTGAGGAATGTTCTGCTAGAGGAATCTCAGGTATTTTCTGAGGAACAGAGATTGCCGACGGAATGTCATCTGGAACAGGAACATTGGACAAGTCACTCTGAGAACTAGAGTCTGTCACAGGCAAGATGCTGTAACACTTCCAGTTTTGTCTGAATTCCACTCCTTGTGATTCCACAATGTACTATATCGGCTTTTGACACAAACTTTTCACAATTCCGATGCGATCAAAACCTTTTGATGTCCGCATCTTCACTATTTTCCCTTTTTTTCAATGAACTGAGCCGTTTGCTGGTTTTGTCATAGTAAGGCTTCTGGGAGAAACACTTTTGCAACAGTTGGGCTTTTACTGCTTTGTTGTTTTTTAGCACTTGGAACCAATGAATTAATGCTGATTGGTAGTGTGGTTCTGGTTTGTCTCTACATAAGTCTCTGGGGAGGTGAACCAAGATGTGCATCACGAGGAATGTTTCTGAGATTTAACAAGTTGAGAAAAAACATTGGTATTGTCACTTCTGGATTTCTCTAACAGCTGTTTTGCACTTTGAACTGAACATTCAGCCAAGCCGTTTGACTGGGGGTATTCAGGACTACTTGTAATATGAGCAAAGTCCCACACTTCTGCAAATTTTTTGAACTGCTGACTTGTAAACTGTGCACCATTGTCAGAAATATGTCTGTGTGTGGACTACCATAGACAGAAAAATGCCGCTTCAACTTAGTAATGACAGTATTGGAAGTTAGATTGGCAAGTAGGTCAGTCTCAAACCAATTTGAATAAGAGTCTGCTAACACCAAGTAATGGTGACCATTCATCTCTGGTTACTGTCGACCAAGATAGTTCAGGAATCTGGCTTAACTGAAATTGTTTTTTCTTGATGTGGCTTTGTACTATTACTGAACAAGATGAAAGTACTTTCTTGGTATCTCTTGACATAGAAGACCAAAATACTAGACCTCCCGCCCTTCTTTTGGTAGAATAATTTCCTGGGTGGCCATGATTCAAGATCTTTATATACTCTTGTTGCAAGGAATTTGGAACAATCACTTTAGGACTTTTTATGATGGTGCCATTATCTGACAAAATCTCATCTCTGTATGGAAAATAAGGTTGTACTTCTACTGGTAAAGAAGATTAATTTGAAGGTCACCCTTGACTGCTTCCAGAGAATTGGACTTGAAGCTGTGCAAGTTCTGAGCTCATCAAGATGTGTGAAAGAAGAAATTCTCAGTTCCATGACATCAAAATCAAGTTGTTCATTGTTAGGCTGTTCTGTGTTTTTTCTGGGCGATCTGGATAGGGTATCAGCAAGATAAAGAAGTTTGCCTTTTGCATAAACAAGACCGAAATTGTACTTTTGCAATTTGAGCATCATGCGTTGCAGTCTAGCTGGAGCTGTATGCATAGGCTTTCTCAAAATAGTGACAAGATATTGGTAGTCCATTTCGATCTGGATATGTCAACCATAAATATAATCATGAGACTTCGAACATGCAAACACAATTGCTAAAAGCTCTTTGTCAGTCTGGGCATATTACATTTCGGTCTGGGTAAGAGTTCTCGATGCATAGGCTACTGGTCTATCCTCTTGAAGAATGACTGCACCAAGACCAAGTTTAGAAGCATCACAGGAAAGAGTAACTGGTTTGTGAACATTATCATAGCTGAGAGTTTGTGGGTTGGCAATTTTCTGTTTCAGGACATCAAATACTCTGGTGCTGTTATGACCATGACCAAATTACATCTTTGCATGTCAGTTCTTTGAGTGGTGCTGTAAGTTGGCTTAAATCTGGAATGAACTTGCCCAGATAGTTGACCATACTAAGAAAACGTTGTAGGGCTTGGACATTCTAGGATTCCGAAGGACAATAAAGGCTGGTGAAGAACAACGAACTTGTTTAGTGTACACACAAAGTTTTATTCAATGCTTTCATCAAAATGACTTCCTCAGAAAACGCTTCAAACACTAATAAAAAAAACACACACAATCCATATATATATATAATAAGCCAGTTACACAATTAAATACTTAACTAATTAAGTGTTTAAATGATTAAAAACATTCCAAAATGAAAACATGAAACAAATTACATAACTTATTGTTATGAAAATAGTCATGAAAACCTCATTCAAATTAATGACATACTGTGGAGTGTAAAAATGTAAGAAGGTCCTTTTTTCTATTTTGGAAGTAGTAGTATCAGATTTAAGGGGAGGGGATTACAAGAATGTTTCAGAGCAAAGGGAAACCTTGTGACAGATAAGTTGGAAGCTGACCGGAGACCTGGTCTCAACAAATCCATCAACATTAAATCTTTTTTAAAAAACAGGAAGTTAAAGGTTTTGAAGTCAGGTAATGGTTAACACTGTTTTAATTTGAATGAGATTTTCATGATTATTTTCATAATTATAAGTTATGTATTTTGTTTTATGTTTATATTTTTAATTTGGGATTATTTTGGAATGTTTTTAATAATTTAAACAATTAGTTAATTATTTAATTGGGTAACAAGTTTATTATATATATATATATTGTGTGTTTTTTTATTAGTGTTTAGAGCGTTTTCTGAGGAAGTCATTTTGATAAAAGCGTTGAATAAAACTTTGTGTGTACGCTAAAGAAGTTTGTGGTTCTTCACCAGCCTTTATTGTCCTTCAGAATCCTAGAATGTTTTTGGTTTGGTCATTTTTTTTCTTGGTTTCCACATTTTTTCTCAGGGCTTGGACATTGTCTGAAGCTAGCATCTCAAGAATTGCTGTTTTATTGGAAGGATCTGGTCATAAGCTTGAACTGGTGAATAAGTTACCAACATAAGTAACTTCTCGTAGCCTGAATTGTACTTCTGAAGATTCATCTTAAAGATTCACTTCATGTGCTCTTTCCAGAACTTTCTTGAGGTTTCTGTCATGTTTGACTACACCTTTGCCTCTTAGTAGAATATAATCTACTATAATAGCACATGGATAGCCAGAAAAAAATTGCTCCATCGCATGCTGAAAGAGTTCACTGGCAAAATTTATCCCAAATGGCATTCTCAAAAATCTGTATCTTCCAAATAGCATACTGAATGTGTTGGCAAGGAAGATTTTCGGTAAAGTAAAATTGCCAAAATTAAATCTTTGCATTTAAGACAGAAAAAAACAGTGGCATTTAGCATGAAGGCAGCAACCTCTTCAACTGTGCGCGTTGGATGATGAGGCCTTTTTAATGCTTTGTTCAAATCTCTGGGACCAGTGCATATTCTAATATCATCTGAGCCTTTCTTATGAGCTATTACCATGGAGGATACCCATTCAGTAGGTTCTTCTACTGAACAGATTACTCCTAGCTGCACCATTTTGTCTAGCTCAGCCTTGACTCTGTTCTGCATAGCTACTAGAACTTTCCTTGCTGGTCTGATACCTTGGCTGCCCTCTGGGGCTAACTTCATAGAGTACACAGCTGGTAGTTTGCCTAGTTTGTCTGCAAAAATGTCAGCATACTTAGAAAAAATAGTTTGGGTGAAATTTGAGTTGTTGTCATGCAGGCGTACATGGCGGACAACTTTGAAAATGTGGCTGCTTTCATTTAATACGCTGTCTCTGAGGCCTAATAATGACTACATGTGTCTCTTGACTAAGCAAAATTGTAAGTCATAGCTATTCCCAGCAGAGTAACATGAAAGCACTACTGTACCTTTGGTCTGAATCTTTTCACCACCATAAGCAACAAACTTTGCACACTTTGTCAAATCAAGTTTTTCTGTAGCTTTTACTGTAGCAAATGTTTCTGCTGTCATAACATTGCACTTTGAGCTCTACAGGACTCCCATTAAGCCAAACAGTACAAACGACTTCATTATTTGCCCACAGATCTACTGCATTGACTGTTTCACCAAGCACAGCTACACCATCAACATAAAAAGTAGGTTCACAGCATTCTAATTGATCGACTTGTCTCTTGGAATGCCCTCTTTTAATAAAAGAATGCTCCTTATTTGATTTACAAAACCTTTTGAAATGATTCCACTTGTTGCAAGAATGACACTGCTGAACAAAAGCTAAGCACTTTCTCTTTTGGGTTTGTGAATTCCACCACAATTACGACAGTTGACTGTGAAGCTGGGTGGGGGCACATATTTTGACTTTGCTGGCTCACCCTTATGCTTCACTGAGCATACTCTGGAATTTGCTGGAAAGACTTGGGGGTTTCCCAGGGACTGACTGTTAAGGACCGGCAGTAGCTGTCATGTGCTTGGGCCTATTTCTTTTAACCACTGTCAACATGAGCTTTGTCACTGTGTCTTCCACAGCTGTTCTTATTTGTAGGCATACTTGCGTGCCTTTCTCTAAGCTCGTCTATATGACAAATCTCAGTGGCCTTATTCAACATTAAATCACTGTCTCAAAGCAAAATCACCTTCTCACTGTGTCATTATTACCACCACACACAAGACTGTCCTTTATCATCTCATTTGTCAGATCACCAAATCTGCACCTTTTAGCCTTATTTCTCAAGGCAGTTATATATGCTGCAAAAGTTTCACTAGGCTTTTGATCCCTTTTGTAAAATAAGTGCCTTTCCATTGTGATATTCATTTGGGGGTTGCACATTTTTCTAAATTTACATTTTAAGCACTCTGGGTCTTCCCTTGTTTCAGGCTGTACCACTATATAGCGGTCTTCCCTCTCCCCTGCAAACACAGCTGGTGCTTACACACATAAACACTCTCTTTCTGTGGCCTCTAAACTAGCTAAATTAAGCAGAATAAATGATTTTGTATGTGTGTCTTTGTCAGAAAAAGCAGCCTTATGAAAATATATTTCTGCTCAAACACACTCAAATTTTCTGCAATATTGTTATCAAACACAAGCGGTGCGGGTCTGTGAAAATGTTTTGCCATGCCCACAGAATATAGTAAAGCACAATGCAAAATGACCCTTGTAATTATGTCCGAACATTCATACATACCAGGCACTTGTAGTAATATGCAAATGCACCAAGACTGTACTCCGCGAAATATGATTTGAAATAACTGTACTTTGTGAAATATTCTTTTAAACTTCTTTACTTTGCAAAATAACTGCACTGTAATACTGCACACACTTGCAAACACTTTGCATACTTAGGATATTTTGAATAGCTTTAGTTAATTTGAAAATGTAGCACATAGTGAAAAAATATGGTCGTTTCCCCTTTTTTGTACATTTTATGAGATTCGGATATTGTTGCAAACATTTTCGTAATTGTTTTGAACATTTTTATCAATATGTCATAGTTTTGGATATTTTGTTTAATAAGAAATTCATTTTGAGTATTTTGAGTGCTTTGTTTTATATTTGTAGCGAAAGAAATCATTTGAGCAAGTTTTAGTACCTGAAATTTGTTTCTGTCCTGTTTTGCGAGTTGTTTGAGCAGTAGGGATGATTCACTCCTGTATTTTCCTCCAACCTTAACTGGTTGCCTCATGGCTGTAACTCTGTATCCCATTCTAACACCATGTTGCTCTTCTGTTCGTATGTGCATTAAGAAGAAGTTGAGGCTTGGGTGCTCATTTAGGTAGTTTATTGTATACAAATGTATCAGGATGGATAACAGGAACATTAAACTTAAACAAACTATCTAACTGACTGACTATATACTCTCATGCTAACACTCTGGCTGCTCACCCAAAATGTGCTTGCACATGCTCAGTACTTGGATGTATTTGCTGACTCACTGAAAAGCTTCTTAAAGGTATATCACACACACTGATCTCCCTTGTAACATATCTAAATACGACTGTAGATTCTTTTTTATAAGACCCGTTGTTCCTACTACTGTTGGAACTGTCTGGGTATGTTTCTTCCACATTGTTCGCATTTCTGCCTGCAAATCCTGATATTTTAAAATGTTGTGTCTCTCTGTACACAAGACACTGTAGTCACTGGGTGTAGAAATTTCAGTGAGCAATGCTACTTTTGTTTTCTTTTCATGAACCACTATGTCAGTTTTCTCGCATCTGTCTTTTGGACTGTTGATAATGGGTGATCCCATGTGATGTAAACTTCATTTTTTGTGATGCTTTGTGGCTCATGTTTCCAGTGTTTCAGCCACTTCATTGCCATAATGTTTGCACAATCCCTGTGCAACAGTCTTGCCACATTATTATGCCTTTCAGTATACAGTTTTTCTGCCATTAGTATGTCACAGCCAGCAATAAGGTGTGCAGCTGTTTCCAGTTCTGTTTTACAAAACTTACATTTATCTGTTTCTCACACATCTTCACTGGACTTTGTAAATCAATGTATACATAGCCCACTGTCTTGGACCGCCAATATTTACCTTTCATCTTTTGGTTTGAATTTGCTTCTCCTTAACCATTCCTGCATTCAGTCCTGATCAACATGAGGTTCTTCCAGGAGTTTTCTATACTTGCAACTATATTTATGTATTTTCAACATTTCTTGCCTTCTCATCTGATCCTTCACCTTGTATTCTTTCTTTTGTTTTTTGGCACATTCAGTTACTGCCTGATTTTTATCTGTGGTTTGATTTCCATTCCTGCTGGATGCCAGTATGTTTCTGCTAGACTAAACAGGGAAGTCATCTTAGATTTATTCTTCTCATGTTTCAAAACTTTCACTACGTTTGTGTCGTGTGAGGTCAGCAGATTTATGCAGTCCCATGCTTGTAGATCTATACATTCAATCAAGTTCAAGGATACCCCATACCTCCTTCGGAACGGGGAATATATAATCTTGGTATACACTGATTTTTATAAATCATTAGCGAGCATGAAGCATCCTTCTTGTTTTCCTGTCTGATCTGTCCAGCACCTTTTGGGGCAAGTCAGTCACTCCAAAACTGTAAGTTAGGACAGGAAGAACAAATTGGTCTATAGCTTGATTTTTTTTTTTTAATAAAATAGAGTCTGTATATCAGTGTCATCTTGATGAGATTTTGTGAAAAACAGGGTCCACCTCATGAAGGTACTCACCAAGACTTGAGGATGAATTCAATTTCAGCAATACTGCTCTCCTGTGCTTGCTGACTTAAGTCTCTATTCAGACCCCATTCAGTTTCTTCTGAGTAGATGTTCATGTTGTACATCAGGCCTTGCCCTACATAACAGTGCTGCAGTGAAACTTTGTCCAATATGAAATGGAGATGATTAACAGTTGGGAGTTCCCTACTTTCTCTTTTCTTCCCAGATTTTCCAGCTCTTGGGTGAGTAGTCAGAACTGGGTCAAGTAGCAAATAGGGCCATTTCCACTACAAAATGGTGCCACTCCACAGCTACTGATATTGCTACTGAAGGTCTTCTGTTAAAGTACATTTACTATTATTAATCAAGTTTTGTTTATTTTTGGTGGCCAGGTCAGTAGACTTATTGATTGTAAAGAATTATTTTAGACATAGACCAGAAAGAAACATTATTAAAATGTTTTTAAATCATTTAGTGATTCTTTCTTTTAGTGTTTACAGCGTTAAAAATAACTACTTTGTATAAACATTAGATCCAGTATCAGAAAGAGACCTTCAGAAAGTATTGCAGCCACTGGAACCTTGGATTGCTTTCCTAGAGGAACTGACAAAAATGGGTGGAGCCATGCGACGTGTTCTTACAAAGGTCTTAACAAATCAGCAGTATTACAAGGAGCTTAGTGCAGGTAAGTTGATTTTTGTGTTTATTGTGGGACAGTGTATGACTATGGGACAGCATTTGAACTGAGAAAAGACTATTTGAAGTTCGTCTTTGTACTATTTTACCAATAGTCACGTAAGTTCTAGCTGATGGAAAATATGTATATTCATAATAGTGTTATGTTCCATCAATTTAAGTTGTATAGCACAAAACATGTATTCAGGAGTTTATATCTCTCCAGTGAACATAGTTGAAATATATGTAAGCATATGCAAGTTTATTTTACAGTTACAGTTTTTTGCCAAGCTAAAACAAATGTATAGAAAAACTTAATATGCTATAATTTTTGTGTGTATGTATATATACATATGTATACACACATACAAAAAATGTTTACACACCCCTGTTAAAATGTCAGTTTTTTGTGAGATAAAAAGAGACCAGAATAAATCATTTCAATACTTTTCCCACCTTTAATGTACAATTCAATTGAAAAACAAATCTGTGAGGCGGAAAAAATATAAAAAATAAAAAATGTACAATAAGCTGGCTGCATAAACTAATACTCTGTTGAAGCACCTTTTGATTTAATTACAGCATTCAGTCTTCCTGGGTAGGGGTCTATTAGCATGGCACATCTTGACTTGGCAATATTTGCCCATTCTTTCTTGCAAAAGCACTCCAAATCTGTCAGATTGCAAGGGCATCTCTTGTGCACAGCCCTCTTCAGGTCACCCCACAGATTTTCTATTGGATTTAGGTCTGGGCTCTGGCTGGACCATTCCAAAACTTTAATTTTCTTCTGGTGAAGCCATTTTTTTGTTGATTTGGATGTATGCTTGGGGTCATTGTCATGTTAAAAGGTGAAATTCCTTTTCATGTTCAGCTTTCAGGCAGACGACTGAAGGTTTTGGGCCAATCATGGTATATCCAGTGCTGTGGAACGTTTTCTGTACCCTTTTCCTGACTAATAGCTTTCAACAATGAGATCCCTTTGATGCTTTGTAAGCTCACTGCAAACCATGGCTTTTGCTGTCCCAGGCAACTGAGTAAATGTCAGGAAAATCCTACTAGGACAGCTGAACTTTATTTGGGGTTAATCATAACCTCTTTAACTGATGGTAGGTGTGTACTCAAGAAGACTGAATGTTGTAATTAAATCAGAAGGTGCTTCAATGAAGTATTAGTTTAAGGGTGTGCACACTTAATGCAACCAGCTTATTGTGCGTTTTTTATTTTTTATATTTTTCCCCTAACAGATATGTTTGTTTTTCAATTGAATTGTACACTTTATAGGTCACATTAAAGGTGGGAAAAGTTGTGAAATGATTTATTGTGGTCTCATTTTGTTTTATCACAAAAACCTGGAATTTTAACAGGGGTGTGTAAACATTTTATATCCACTGTATGTGTGTGTGTGTGTGTGTGTGTGTGTGTGTATGTGTATGTGTGTATATATATATATATATATATATATATATATATATATATATATATATAAAATGTGTGTGCGTGTTTATGGATGTGTATACATATATATATATATATATATATTTACTATAGTTTGTTTGAACGGCAAAACATTTGCCGTTCGAAACAACGATAAGTAATACCGAACACAAACATTCCGAACAGCCACAATGTCAACCCAAATGATCGACACATTTGAATCGACATTGCTACCGAAACCATCACGTGATAGCCATATAGGAGCTGATGTAAATCAGACTCCTACATGACATACCATGTATTTGCAGGGGGGCAAGTCCCCCTGCACCCCCTGTGGGGAGCTGCGCCCCCTACACCTTCCGCTACTAATATATTCTAACTCAGAGATCACACTACAGTGGGGATATGGATGAATTTCCAATCCTCATTGTACCTGGATCTCTGTGCAGATAGTCAAATACACTTATGCGAATGTACTACTGCATTTGCATAAGTGTGTTCGACTATCCCATCCATTTGTATTTTGTGCACGGCATTCTGATTTTCGGCAGCAGTGCTGCCGACAGACTGTTGTTTGCACAAACCATAGTAAACCTATATATATATATATATATATATATATATATATATATATATATGTATATGTATATGTATATGTATATATATATATATATATATATATATATATATATATATATATGTATGGTTTACTATCAAAATGTTGAATGCATATAGTCGCATGTGCACTTTGTCGACCCACGTCCACGAAATCCAAACTACCGAAAGGTCAGACTGCCAAAATAAAACTGAACGGAGACATTTCTGACTGCTCCACACCAGAAAACAAGTGCTAACATGGGTCAAAAAGGGGGCGTGATTATGCGGTTTGAAATATTGGTGTCCATGTTTTGCAGTAGTCAGAGTTTAGCTTTTGCGGTAGTGGTTCGATGTTGGGGCGCTCAAAATTGTGTTAGTAAATCTGTGTGTGTGTATGTGTGTATGTGTATATATATATATATATATATATGTATATATATATATATATATATATATATATATATATATATATATATATATATATATATATATATTGTGTGTGTATGTGTGTATATATGTATATATATATATATGTATATATATATATGTCGAATGTACCATGAGGTAATTGATAGTAGTGTGTAACATTTCCCTCAAAAAGCAAAAGTTTCTGTAATTTAATTCATGACTGAGGTGCTACCTGTGTGAAGTCTGCTTGTTATTTCTATGTCCGCATGGGTTTTCTTGGGAAGTTTCACTTTTCCTCCCCTCTCCCAGAGACATGCAATAGACTGATGAAGTTTCCAGAGTGCCCATAGGTGTGGTTGTAGTGTGTGAGTGAGTGTGCATATGCATTTTGCAATTGACTTGACACCGTATTCAGAATGAACTTCAAAGATTTCTGCCCATTGATTGCTAGGATAGACTTTGACATTCCTGTGGCCCTGTAAAGGATAAAACAAGCTAACAGGAAAAGCTAGGTAGTTGTTACCATTATCAGTAAAATTCTAAAATTTGCAAAACTTAGCTGTATGTCTACACTACATTCTGAACCCAGGTAGTGAACATTAACAGAAAGGAGATGGTAATATTTTACACTGTGTATGAGTACTCAGTAGCTGCACTGCTGTTTGTGTGTGTTTCTGGGTTTTGCAACTGTTGCCTTTATATTGGTAACATGGCTGTTTCCAACAGAGTTGTTACATATACTGTACTATGCAAATGTCCTGTATTGGCACTATTTAATAGGATGTAGTACACTGCCACTGTGTTGCTTTGTAAGTTTTTTTTTTTTTGGTTATGTTAGATATGTGATCATCAGCATCTTCATAACCAATTGACCCAGTCTTTCCCATCACTGGCCATCATGGGTGGTTTGGCATATGGCTTTACTGGTTCTAACCATCAGAATGCACTTAACTAAGCTCGTGGGAGAAGTTGTGAGTGGGCTGACCATGGAGGCTGTCCCTTTACTTCCGCAAGAGGTGGACCCTCCAAGCAATCTTGTCCTCCCGGAAGCATGAAGGCATCAGTGGTGGATGTCCTTCATGGATGCATCTGCAGTCATAACAAGTGGGTTGTCCTGTCGTCAGGCAGCCCTTCAGTCGGCCGGATTCCAAAGTCCGGTCCGGCCTGGCTGATGTCGCGCCCACTCCGACGTCATCTCTGTTGGTCTTGGGTATAAAGGCATCAGCCGGCGCCATTTTCCCCAGTCTTTCTTGCGGCGTGGCCAAAGCAGAAGCTGTTGGTCGGTCGGATCCAGAGATTACTTCTAAGACTTCTAAAGCTAAGTACCCGTTGGGACTCTTTCTTGCCTCAGCCGATGTCAGAAAAAGTTAACAATTGTTTAAACTGTGAAACAAATACCTCATAAAGATTTCCACTCTTACTGTCTGCCTTGTTTAGGCCCAGCCCACGACGTGTGCAGCCTGTTCGCCTGTGTTTTTCAACCGAGACGGGCGGCTTAGGGTCCGGGTTTGCAGAACAGTTTTTCGGTTCTGATTTTGCGTACACCGGATCCTCCGACTACCCAATCTAGCAAAAAGCAAAGATCGAAACCATGGTCAAGCAAACCGCGGTGTCTCGTTTTCAGCGAAACCGAGAAAACTGAACAAAGTACAGCTGAACCTATTCCTACAACTGAGGCCCCTGCTACAACTCTTGCAGCGACCTCAGAAATTTTACCCACTACGGTGGTTGACTTATCAGACACCATCCCTTGGATGTTTCTACCCCAGCACGTGGTGCTGCTAGGCCTCCAGCAGCCATGTCCATTAAGGCCTTCGCCAGGGCTAAAGCAGCCAAGACTACTAAAACAGTGCCTGTTAAACCACCCACATCCAGGCCCTCTTCTAGTTCTCAAATGCTTACTTTGGCAGAAGATTTAATTTCTTTAATTAGAGGATCTCAATCTCACCCAGACAGGGCCTCTCAGCCCCAGAGAAGAGACCTAGGGCAGAGCCCCGAGCCAGTGTCCTCTGATGATTCTGCTGATGAATCAGACATAACTGACCAGCCAGAGGCTCCCTTCTCCAATTTTGAAGATTCTGATGCTGAAGAATCCATCCCAGCTGCTTCCCCACCAGAAGAATTCTCCTTTGGGAAACCTTGCATGCCATGCGAGAACAGTTCCAATGGCAGCAACAGGATTTTTCAGACTCCAGTAAAAGACTTAGGACTTTTCTGCATCTCCCACAGCACAGGCCCTTAGCTATACCCCCTGTTCTCTCTGTGGTGGATGATGCTTTCAATGATGTTTGCTCCGCCCAGATTCTTTACCCCAGCCCCTGCCAAACCGGACAGATTTTACAGGGTGCCAGATACTCATCACCACCTTTACAAGGCTCCACTTGCAGACCCAGAAACTATATCCCAGGGCCCCAAGGCAGTAGCCACGACAGCTAGCTAAAATCCTATTCCTTCTGAAAGGGAAGCAAGGTCATTAGACAGATGGGGTAAAAAGGTCTACACTTCAGCTACTCTCTCAGCTAGTGCTTTAAACTGTCAGTTTCACATGATACAATACCAAGAGTTTATGCTGGATCAGTTAACTAAAAACTAACCACTGATGAATCTCTTGATAAGAAATATGTATTAGAGATGGTAAATAACATACAACAGGTTAGCAACCATTCCTTAAAATGTGGCTATGATGCACTGGAGGCTTCATTTAGATCAGCCATGACAGGCACAGTGATAAGAAGGCATGCATGGCTAAAGGAGCAAGGTTTACCGCATCATGTTAAAGCTAAGTTGCTAGATGCTCCTATGGACAAGACAAGTTTGTTTGGTACATCTGCCCAGCAGGTTATGAAGAAAATGGAAGAAAAGGCAAAATCAGTTCAAACTGTTAAAGATTTCTTGCAGGTTCAACCCCCAAGTTTAGCAGGAACTGGCCTGCCAAAATTGGTCCTTTCCTGACTCCACAAAATTTCAAAGGGGCAGGAATAGACGTTCCAGAGGCAGAAACCAATCCAGAGGAGGTGCCTACAGAGGAAGACAGTGGCAAGGTAACAACAGAGGCACAGACACAGCCACTGCCACTACATCAACACAACCACAGTGACTTAACCCTACCCTAGATCCGCCTAGGGAACAAATAGCAGCTCCTCTAGGCGGAAAGTTAACCTTATTTTCAAAGAACTGGCACTACATAACAAAGGACAAGTGGATTTTACAAACCATAGATCAAGGTTACGGTTTCACTTCCACACTTTACCAGTCAAAAGAGGAATGCCAAATCTACCTCCAAATCAAAAACAGAGGCTCTCGCCAGATAATGGAGTTAGCAAACATGAGAGCTGTGGAAAGAGTGCCAACAGCAGAGCAAGGAAAGGGTTCTACTCCAGACTATTCCTAGTTCCAAGAAAGGAAAAAGTTGGAGACCAATTCTCGACCTGTCCACCTTAAATACATACATCATTGTCCCAAAATTCAAAATGCTGACCTTACAGCAACTTTTCCCATGCTGCGCAAGGAGTCTTGGCTGGTAACTCTAGATCTCAAGGAGGCATACCTGCACGTCCCCATTCGACCAATCTGCAGAAGATACCCCAGATTTCTTGCAGGATCAGAGCACTATCAATTCTCAGCATTGCCTTTGGCTTCTCTACTGCCCCAGAGTATCAACAAAATGCCCTGGCATCAAAAATCGCCATTTGCAGACTTCAGAATTCAAATTTACCCATACCTGGACGACTGCCTGCTGGACAACAAAAGCAAGCTGACAACAGATTTACAAAGGGTCATTTACTTGCTACAAGCACTGGGATACACAGTCAATTTACAAAAGTCAAGGCTGATACCATCCCAAACAAGGACATTCTTGGGCGGAATTGGACACAGTAAAACAAATGACATTCCTGACTACAGAAAAACAAAAGAACTCCCTCTATACTTCTTGGCACTAACAAAACTGAACAAGTTAACAGCAAGAAAAGTACTGCAGGCCTTGGGCTTCATGGCATCATGCATAATCTTGGTTCCATTTGCCAGACTACATATGAGAAAACTACAGTGGTACCTAAAGAATTTGTGGTCCCAACACAGACACAGTCTAGAAACAGAAATCCCACTAATTCCATGCTTAAAACAGGAGTTCCTATGGTGGGCTCAGGCATGCCAGTCAAACCCAGGCCTACCTTTTTCAGATGTCAAGCAAGCCAGACCATCACAACAGGCGCTTCAGACCTAGGATGGGGGCCACATGCTGGACAAATGCGTGCAAGGATCAACTTCAACTGCACATCAACCTAAAGGAAATGCTGGCAGTAAAACTGGCAATCCAAAAGTTCAAACCATTTCTCAAAGAGGGCCAGTTGATGATAAGGACAGACAACACCACAGTCATGTGGTACATCAACAAACAGGGAGGCACTCATTCATACCCCTATGCAGAATGACCTTGGAGCTGTGGACCCTGGCACTCAGCTACAACATCCAGTTACAGGCAATATTTGTACCAGGGAAAGACAATACCCTAGCAGACATATTAAGCAGAACCACTTCGATGCCCAATGGAAGGAAGCTTCACCGGACATCTTCAAGACCATCTCAAAGAAATGGGGAATGCCACAGATAGACCTATTCGCATCACCTCTCAATCACCAGCTCAAAAATTCTGCACAAGGACATTCCACCCATTAGCATGGAAAGTGGATTCACTCTCTTTCAACTGGAAAGGCTTAACAGCATATGCATTCCGCCTCTTCCTTTGATACACAAGGTACTACTGAAAATCAAGGAAGAAGGATAATCCTGATAGCTCCAAACTGGCCAAGACAACACTGGTACCCACTACTGAGGAGCTTGTCTCGAACAATATGTGGACAATTCCCTGATGCCTTTGATGTTAAACAACTACAGCATCATACATCCAAACCTAAAAACCTTGCAACTGACTGCATGGAACATCACATAACAGCAGCTATTCCAGAACTTTCCCAAAGTGTTAAAGACATTATTCTTGAAGACCTTCAACAAGAAGGAACTATGCTGGAAAATGGAAAAGGTTTGTCATCTAAGAGGAAAAGATGTGTCAAACATAGATATGCCTAACATTCTGGAGTATCTGGCGAACTTCTTCATTCAGGCCTGTCCTACTCCTCCATCAAGATACATGCATCAGCTATTTCAGCAGAATACAGCTTTCATAAACCGTTTTTTTCGCAACCTTTGCTCAGGCAATTCCTCAGAGGAATCAAGAATGTAAAACCTCCAAGGAAACCACCATTACCAGCTTGGGATTTAAACTTTGTGCTAGAAAAGTTGACACTAGCACCCTTTGAACCAGCAGCAACAGCAGACCTACAACACCTGTCATGGAAAACTGCTTTCCTACTGGCAATTACTTCAGCAAGGAGGGTTTCAGAACTACAGGCCTTAATGGCAGTGCAACCCTTCCTAATCTTCCACCAAGATAGAGTGTCCATGAGGACTAATCCTACATTTATGCCTAAGGTGGTATCCAGAGTGTCTTTAAACCAGGCAATCCACCTACCTACCTTCTTTCCCAACCCACAAAACAGAGGGAAAGAATACTACTACTTGGACAGAACAAAAATAGCAGAAAGACTGACCAACTATTTGTAGCCTATGCAACAGGAAGGGAAGGAAAAGCTATTTCAAACAGACAATCTCCAAATGGATAGGAAATTGCATACGATTCTGTTACTCCTTCCATGGAAAACCAATTCCACAGAACATAAGACCTCATTCTACAAGGGCAACAGCCACTACCACAGCCTTCTTGTGGCAACCAAAGACATTATTGAGGCGGCTACTTGGACCTCCGTGCATACATTTGCCAAGCATTATAATTTCCTCTATATTCCAGATCCCGAGCAGGGTTTGCCACTGCTGTACTGCAAGGGATCCTAAACACACCATAATCTACTTTTATCCTCCTCCCTAGTTGGCTATGGTATTCTACCCACTTGTTATGACTGCAGATGCATCCATGAAGGACATAGTACAGTTTTGTACCTACCATAAATGTAGATGTCCGAACTGGATAGCATCTGCAGTCATCCTCCATCCCTCTGTGGTACTCCTAGGTTGTTTACCCTTCTAATAGCTAGCTGTTGGGGGTCTTTATGGTGTATTTGTTTGTGTATATGTACATACTTGCTTATTGTTGTGTTTACCTCTATCTATTTGGAAACATTGGCATCTATCCAAATTTTAGCCTGCAAGAGGGCTACTGGCATCTGGGGCAAGAAACACTGAGGAAAATGGCGTCGGCTGATGCCTTTAACCAACAGAGATGACGCCGGGTGGAGTGCGCGACTTTGGAATCCGGCCGACTGAAGGGCTGCCTGACGACAGGACAACCCACTTGTTATGACTGCAGATGCTATCCAGTTCGGACATCTACATTTATGGTAGGTACAAAACTGTACTTTTCTCCACTCTACCCTGAGAAAATCGCACTTAGTCCATGTGCCCCTCCCCCCGAATGTGTGCAGCTGTCAGTACCAGCTCAACTTGTGTGCAACCATCACCATTCCCTGGAGAGACATGGTGGTCTGGTCCATTCTCGCATCCCCCTCTCTTCCTGGCATCTCCAGTAACAGGACCACTAACTGACTTGCTGTTGCCTGGGACACAGTAGGAGCTCTGTCTCTCTGTGCCACATAGTCACATAACTTGCGGAGAGTTGCACAATAGGCAAGTGGTGGTAATAGGATTCGGACCTTGTACCTTTGACTGCAGAAGCAGCTCATTAAAATAAGTGCCAGACAACCCCAAATCAGTTAAAATGTTTACAGAACAAAAAGGGTTTCATGGCCATGCATTCTCTGAACAACAGAACTCTGAAACTGTAATAACTGGCATTACAGACTGAAAGTAATTCTCAGTGATTTACCGAAAGAAGAAGTTAATGAGGGCCTGGGGTAAATGAGGCAAAATCAGTGGTACATTGCACAGTCAGAGACAGACAAGAGGCAGGCTCTAAGTTAACAGAAGAAAAGGTTTTGCATCAGCATGTATTTTTGTGAATATTTGAACAGCAAAACTGTAGAACTCTAGCTTTCATCATTGACTGACTGTGTACCATAATGATTTATAAGAAAATGAACACACAACTGAAGTTCTGGCGTTTAGTTCATAGAGTCATAGGTGAATACAAGGCTAACTTCTCCGAAGGGCCATTTTAAGCCTACCCACTAACCTGAGGTAGAATCAAACCCTGTACCTTGTGCCTGTAAGGTGAAAAACTTTTAACATTATGTCAAACCATGCACAGGATTAAAGCTTAGACCTCTTAATAAGCTGCTGTCTTTAAAGGAACAGGGTTTGATTTCTGCATCTATTCGCCTACTTTGTGACTTTGAGCAAGTCACTTAAGAAAGTTTTCTCGGGTTGCCCCTTTACCTGGTTTAAAAGATAGAAAAACACAAAGGTAAGGCATACATATGAAGTAAAGTGCTCATGCAGTTTCTGAACAATAAGAGCAGAGTCTGATTATGGCCAAATGGGGCCTTAGGAGGGGGTAATGGACTCCCAACAGACATTCCAATATCCCAGAACTTGGCTATCTTTCCCCAGTTACCATAAAATACTGATGTAATGCGATCCTATCTCGCCTACATTCATAACTAATGGGCTCGGAGCCGAGAATCGGCTCAGACTCGGCCGATACATTAGCACAAAGTCTCTCATTGGCTGGGCCAACCCCCTTATCCCAGGATGCACCACGCCCAAACCCCCAGATCTCGTTTGCCGCTTCTGAAGTAACTATGTGATCTTGACTTGGCTGTGGCTAAATACCCTTCTTTTTTGGCCTTTTTGGGTCGTTTGTGCTGTTAGCTTAAAAATTTTATAACCAAACGGCTATTTTAATAGCTATCTTCGTCTGTACTACCCTGTGATTGGCTGTGTTTGTTTTTGGTGTTATCTGATTCCTTTTGTTTGGCGGGCTAGGCCCGTTTGAGTTAGAGGGTCTTTGCCCTATTTCTTGTCGAGTGTTTTAGTTAGAGCTCTTCCCTTCCTTGTGTTTCGAGTGCTTTGTGGGTCATGTCTGGCAAAGAAAAAGAGCATAAGCCGTCGGGCTTTAAAAAATGTTCGAAGTGTGGCTATAAAATGTCGTTAACAGATGGCCATGCCATCTGTGTTTATTGTTTAGGGGCTAAACACTTGCAAGAATCTTGCAGTGTTTGCCATGCCTTTTCTTCTTGTGTACTACAGGAGAGGAAAAATAAGTTGATCTTGAAAGGTTTAATAAAACCAGCTTTTGAGGAAGCTATATTTTCTTCTCCCTCTTTGAAATCGAAGAAAAAGAAGTCTTGTCGGAGCCGCCTGAAAAAAGAACTAAATCTTTGTCCTCTTCCTCGGCTCCACTGATCTCAGAGCCGCAGGATAGAGGATCTATGTCTGGGTCTTCTTCCTCGGCTCCAATGGTCTCGGAGCCGCAGGAGAGCAAGAGAGCAGATCTAAGTCTCGGTCTCCTTCCTCAGCTCCATTGGTCTCGGAGCCGCAGGATAGAGGATTCCAATCTAGGTTTTCCTCGGCTCCATTGGTCTCGGAGCCGCAGGTGAGTGTTTCGGCTCCAGGGTCGGTTTCTTCGGCTCCTGAACCGTCGGCGCCGAAGGGGGTCTCTGTTCTAATCGAGTCTTCCTCGGCTCCGATCCTTCTGGAGCCGATTAGGAGTCGACATTCCAGCATTGCCTCGGAGCCGGTAGAAAGAGTTTCTCGCCCCCTGTCTGTATCCTCCAGGTCCTCCAGGCTTTCAGATTCGGATTTAGATAGAGTGGTCCAGAGGCTCCTCCAGTCACCTGTCTTATCTAAATTATTTTCAGCTCCAGCCCAGTGGCTGGAGCCAACCATTTCGATTCCGTTTCTTCCTCCTCCGACAACCCTGGTGTCGTCGGAGATGGGGTTCGCAGAGTCAGGTGAGGTTCCTGAGTCAGTTCCGAGAACCACTGCTAGTCTGTCGGCACCGTCTTCAGCTCCAACCTTTTCTTTTCCTTCCAGGGGTTTCGTTTCTCGGTTGTCCTCGGCCGAGCCTGAGGGGGATTTCTCGGGGCTTCTGGTTTCGGCCCCGAGTCTCCCCCTTGGCGCCTCGGCTAGGGGGACCCCGACACCAGTCATGGTCTCGCAGGTGGGCCTTTCTTCAGATTCTGGTGGACCCGCCTTCGAGGCTATGAGGAGTGCGCTAGACAAATCTCTAGTGACTTCACCGGAATCTGCGACTCCTTCCCTAGACATGGCGACTAAAACTTCTGGTGCCCCCCTGTCTTCGGACAGCGCGGCTTCGAGGCTTGAGGATTCCTCCATGTGTGGTCCCCCTTTTTCCAAGGAGCCTTCAGAGTCTTTGCCTAAAGAGCCCCCCAGGAAAAAGTTGTGCAAAAGGAAGCACATAGACTCCCCAGATGAGTCTGTCACCTCGGACACCGACCTTGATGATGCGGAAGGGTCCCCGAAGTCGTCCTCTGACGATGTCTCATTCTCCGATGTCCTGGAGATCTTGAGACAGAGGGGCGACTGGCCATCCAAAATCCCTTCCACGGAGGAGTCAGTCTTCCTCAAGGCCTTCGGAGCCCAACCCTCTGCCGCCTGGGTGTCTCCACCCTTCGATGAATTACTGGACCTGATTTGTTGAAGGGTGTGGGAGCATCCTGACTCTGTGGAGCCACTTCCTTCTCTCCCCAACAAATTTTTATCCGCACCCCCTGGCAAGGAGTTTCTAACCAAGGGAGTCCCAGTGGATGCTATGGTGGTGGTGTCTGCCACCCAGCAGGATGTGGCAGAGGCATCTACGTCTATCCATCCTCCTAACAAGGAGTCCAGGAGCATGGATAGGTACAGGAAGTGTACCCTGACTTCAGCGATCTTTACTCTGCGGTCACTGAATTTTTTGTGTCATTTTACGAAGCTGCAAAGGGATCTCATAAAGGAGTTGGGAGATACCCTGTCGGGTAACGTACGTGAGGTGTTGACACAGTCTGTCAACGCCCAGCTGTCTACACTTTCGTCGATTGTTAACTCGTCCATGAGGCTCATATCGTATGCAGCCGAAGGGGTGAGTAGGGCAGCGAGTTCGGGCGTAGCTCTTAGGAGGCAAGCCTGGATGCGCTTGTGTCACTTTGCGGAGGCTTTCAAGTCTTCTTTCACAGACGCTCCATTTAACGGGTCCTCTCTCTTTGGACCCAAGGTGAAAGACACACTCACTAGATGCGAGCAGGAAGGTAAGACTTTGTCTGCTGTTGGGGCCCATTTTTCACTCCCTTCGAGATCTTATCCCAAGGTGGAGAGGGGAGGAAAGATGTGGTTCAGAAAGTCCCAAAAGTCTTTCCCTGCCCATCAGAGTGACCCCCCTTCCAGAGGCAGAGGAGGGGGGAATTATTCTGGAAGATGTCGCCCTAGAGGCGGCGGAGGCCCCCGCAACAAAGGAGACCGCAAATCCTTTCGTGGTTCCTCCTTCCAGCGTCCCTGAGGGACTGCCTGACTCTGCGTCTCCGGAGCCAGTCGGGGGTCGATTTTCGGAGCATCCAAGGGCCTGGGCTTCCATCACTCAGGATCAGTGGGTGCTTCGTATCATCGCCGGAGGTTACACCATTCCCTTTATCTGTCCCCCTCCACCGTCAAGGAAAATCCTGGACGTGCCACCCAGTCAACTGGATCAAGCAGCCATAGAGGTCGCAAAGCTGCTCAGAAAGGGAGTCATCCAGCCAGTCCCCGCAGACCAGACCAGATTAGGAACTTATTCAAAGTTATTTTTGGTGCCGAAAAGAACAGGGGACTTGAGACCCATTCTGGACCTCAGCCACCTAAACCGTAAAGAAGTCCAAGTTCTGGATGGTCACATTGCAATCCATTTTCCCATTGCTGGAAAAAGGAGTATGGATGTGCTCCATTGATCTCAAGGACGCCTATTATCACATTAAGATAAACAGGGTGTCCAGGTTACATTTACGCTTCCGCCTAGGAGCCAGTCACTTCCAATTCCGAGCCCTGCCCCTTGGTCTCACCACAGCCCCCAGGGTGTTTACCAAATGTCTGGCAGTGGTGACGGCTCACCTGAGATGTCTGGGATTCCAGGTGTTTCCGTATCTAGATGACTGGCTCCTCACCGCCCCCACCAGGCATCTTCTTATTCAAGCCGTGAGTGCTACCATCGAATTGGGACATCTATTAGGAATTACATTCAACTGGGAAAAGTCTGTATTGCTGCCATCACAGCGTGTTGCCTTTATAGACGCAGAGTTAGACTCTGTCTTGATGCGAGCATTCCTTCCAACAGAGAGGATAAAGATACAGAACCAAGTTCTAGCCTTACTACCCCGAAGCAAAGCCCCAGCCAGGATGGTCCTTCAGCTTTTGGGGTCGATGGCGGCCACCATTCTTCTGGTCCCTCTGGCAAGATTGCACATGCGAATTCTCCAATGGCTCCTGTCAACCCAGTGGTCGTACCAAGATCTGCCCTTGTCCTACCCAATTCTCATTACGCATACCTGCCGGCGAGATCTTCGTTGGTGGCTCCTCTCCTCCAACCTGAACCAGGGGTGACTCTTCTGCCCCCCTCCCCCATTGCCACAGTGACCACGGACGCCTCCCAGATAGGGTGGGGGGGCATTATCTGGACAGGATGGTTCAAGGCACGTGGCAGGATCACGAAACCCACTTACACATCAATGTCCTGGAGATGAGGGTAGTGCTTCTAGCGTTGCAGGCACTTCACAGCTCTCTTCCCAAGGGTACCATCGTAATCTTCTCAGACAATATGGCGGTAGTATGGTACCTGAACAAGCAGGGAGGAACCAGGTCTTATCCTCTTTGCAGAGAAGCCATGAGAGTTTGGAACTGGGCGATCACTTCCCAGAGATTTCTAGTGGCAACGCACATTCCGGGGAAGTCCAATGTGATAGCAGACAGGCTGAGCAGAGTTTTTCTGATGCCTCATGAGTGGTCCCTAAACGACCGAGTAGCGGCTTGGATCTTCTGCAAGTGGGGGTTTCCCTGTTGTGACCTTTTCACCAGCCCCTGGAATGCAAAGTGCAGCAATTTCTTCTCCCTGATCTCCCCCCCCCCGGGACGCTCTAGTCCACAATTGGCCCTCCGGTCTGCTCTACGCCTTCCCTCTGGTCCCACTACTGCCAAAGGTGATTCAGAAGGCGATCTGCTTGGGAAGCAGCATGATTTTGATCGCACCACACTGGCCCCGCCAAGTTTGGTTTCCTTTCCTTCGGAAGTATGCAGTGAAGGATCCTTGGATTCTGGACCCTGTTCCAGACCTGGTGACTCTTCAGTCATGTCAGGCCCATCCATCACTGCGAACTCTCAAACTAACGGCTTGGCTGCTCCACTTCCGACCTTAGTCAGACAGCATATCCTTTCGCCTGAGGTGGTCCGGATTCTGTCTTCTTCTCACAGAGCTTCCACTAAGGAGATGTATTCTAATAAATGGAAAGGGTTTGCCATTTGGGCCCAGCAGCACAACCTTGACCCCATGACAGCCCCGGTGTCCGCAGTATTAGATTTTTTGGCAACTCGTTTTAGACAGGGTTCCGCTGTCTCCACGCTTAAAGTCCAATTGGCAGCGATTTCTAATTGTCATGTTGCCTTTGAGCCTTCACTCATGAGTCATAAGTTGTGTAAAGCCTTTCTTAAGGGAGCTTGGTTGCTTCGCCCCCAGGTGTTGCAGCCTGTTTTGCCATGGGATTTGAATGTAGTTTTAGGAGCCTTGACGTCTCATCCCTTTGAGCCGGTGGCCACTTGTGAGCAAAAGTTCTTATCTTGGAAGACTGCCTTCTTGGTAGATATTACTTCAGCCAGAAGAGTTTCGGAGCTTCAAGCCCTCTCTGCTAAGCCCCCTTATCTGATCTTTCACAAGGATAGAGTATCTCTAAGACTAAACCCATCTTTTCTTCCGAAAGTTTCTTCTGCTCTTTGCCTGCAGCAATCTATATAGCTACCAGTTTTCTTTCCAAAATTTTCCAACAAGGCAGAATACAGACTTCATCAGTTGGATGTGCATAGACAACTGAGGTTTTACTTGGATAGGACACAGCAGCAGAAGACATCAGACCAGTTGTTTGTGGCCTTTGCAGATAACAGGATTGGCAAAGCAGTAACTAAGACCACTCTTGCTAGGTGGATTAGGGATTGTGTTTCATTTATTTATGCATCAACAGGAAGGGACCTTCCATTTCCAGTTAGAGCGCATTCTACTAGGGCTATGGCTACTTCAGTGGCTTTCCACGCCAGACTGTCGGTGGATGAGATATGTGCAGCGGCCACTTGGGCTTCTCCACATACTTTTTATCTCTCATTACAAACTGGACGTGGCCTCTAGAGGTCGGGCGTCCTTTGGTTCCACAGTGCTCAGGAGTGTCTTCCAGTGAGCATCCCAGGATCTAGGTGTTAGGGAAGCTGTCTCATCAGTTATGAATGTAGGCGAGATAGGATCACATTACATCTTTTAGTTATGTACTTACCATAATGATAGATGTATGTGATCCATCTCGCCTACATTCAGATCGCCCTCCTTCCCCCTACCTGTTGGATCTGGAGGAAACTCTATTGTACAGTTGGAGTGGCTCATGTGAGTGAGTTGTTGTGGGGCAAACAAGATCTGGGGGTTTGGGTGTGGTGCATCCTGGGATAAGGGGGTTGGCCCAGGCAATGAGAGACTTCGTGCTAGTGTATCGGCCAAGTCGGAGCCGATTCTCGGCTCCGAGCCCATCAGTTATGAATGTAGGCGAGATGGATCACATACATCTATCGTTATGGTAAGTACATAACTAAAAGTTCAAACCTGTGGGTTTGCATACTATCAGCTTTACTTTTGCAGTAATTACAGAGATTTGGCTATAATTTAAAACTTTTGTTAACAATTTTACAGCCAAAACACTGACAGCTCTGTGATGGGGAAAAAAACTCTCACATTAAAAACAACATGTATAACAGTGTACTTTTCTTCCTTTTAAACTCACATTTTTGAAAATGCATCTAGCAGTCCATTAAACTACAGTAGACATAGTGGGATTCATAATCAAGTAGCATATAGTAATGCTTAAGTTACCATCTATCTGAAAGGTGAAAGAATTCAAAATGCAAACGTGTAATGCATGTGTTAACAGCTTTGGATGGCCTATTGAGGGCAGTCCAGGCACTTTGTCTTTTGAAGTAGTTTGGTTAGACTTGCACTAGAAAGACAGTAGCTGTGGGCATCAAATGCTGGGCTATGGGAATAAGCTCATTAACAGCTCATAACCTTACTCATCTGCACTGTGTATCAGACAAACATTTGGAGCCCAATGCAGTGCATTTCACATGTGTGCCTACATAAACATGTTAAATTAAAAGTGTATTAATAGTTAATATTTTAAAATTAAACTTGCAGACCATGATGTCCAATTTATTTATAGCTAAATAACAAATACACTATCAGTAGACAGCAAAGCAAAGAAACCAAATAACTTTCCCATAGAAAATGGCTCATATAATAGATCCTCTCTTTACTACAGATATTTTATTTCCACCAGGGCACACAGAGATGTGACCATCACTTACAGCTGCATACCTTCAGGTGCTCACTTGTAAGAGAGTTAATGAACAAACGCATTAATAATAACCAAGAAGTGTATTTCCGCTCACTGCTTTAAGAATGTTACAGTGCATCTCCATACACTATCAGCCTCTTAACTTAAGAATCAGAGACAGACTCCTTGATTGCGTCTTTCAAGATGGCTGCACATTGAGTAACAGTTTAATTCTAGCTCTCCTACTGTGAAAACAGAAACTCATCAGAGAAGGCTGGTAGACATTTGCCTTATGGGTAAATTTCAGCAACTGGCTAGTAAGTGTACTACCTGGATTCCAGGAAAAAAGAAATAGAGAGGACGTGGAAAAAATCAGCTACAAAAGGTGAGGAACAAACACTGACTGGGGAGGGTTCTGCAGCTGTTCAGCAAAAAGCAGTGCAACCTCCAGACATGACTTCCAGAAACCTACAGGAATGTATAAGGCAACTGCACACTGATCTGGTTAAAATAAATAAAACACTTGTGACTATATGAGATATTGCCAGCTATGCCAGGAGAAGTAGGGCAGTGGATGTGTAACATAGGCCAGTACAGCTAGTTGGAATTTTGTAAATAATTGTATATCATTTGTATACCAGACTGATTTGTACAGATGCTTGTCTTGAAAAATGTATTTGTGTATCTACTTGTGTTAAAAAATATACCAACAGTGTGTCCTGCTGGAAAGACATGTTTGTCAGACTGTATTATAACTATTGACATTAATGTTGTAACAGAGGATACTGGAAGAGAAGTTAAGATCAGCTCCAGCTAACTTTTAAATATAGTGTGAAATTAAATTACTTAATTTAGGCCATAAAGATTGTATTTTACAGTTTTGATTGCAGACAGATATGAAATGTCTGTGCCAGAGAATTGTTTATTAGCTCCTGCAGGAAAAGTGAAAGTATTTTATTGTTTTGTGATTTCCAGAAGCTGCAACAGATCTTAACAGAGCTCTATGTGTGTGTATTATTGACACACGTGAGTTTCTGGGTCAGTTGCTAAGAAAGGAGGTTATGGGAACAAGAAGTCAGATGACAGCTGTATGTGATGTCATTCTGTAATCCAGGGCGAAAAGGGATGTTTTATTACTAGATGAGACTGAAGTCTCAGAGCACTCTGCTGTTTGTTTATTTATTTTTATTTTACATTTGTTTGCAGGGAATGTCCGACTGAACAAAATGTCCTTTTTTAGCGGAGGCCTGGGGAGAAAAGCTCCACATTTATAAATAACAGTAGAATAGCTAGACAAGGTACAGATACAAATGTTGATTCAATCTCAGGTACAAGCACAAAATGTAAAGTACATGTTATACATTTCACTAATACAATTATATAGTCTAGGTAGGGATAAAAAGAATAGCCGTACTGTGGTTGAAGGTAAAAAAACAAGCACGTTAAGTATACATATGCTTAGTAGGTTGTACTATTCAAATGCAAAATAACTGGTTGTGTTCTTTTAGTTGCCTTAAGACATCTATTTCCTAACCAGGTTTGTGCAAGAGGATTCAGATAGGTGCGATATGGTATTTTTTTTAAAGTTGGAAGTGTTAGTAGTAGTTCTGATATTTAATGGCAGGGAATTCCAAGTTTTGACAATGCAGTTTGAATAAAGTGAAGTGCGGGCTGCATTGTTAGGTTTGGATATATCTAAGAAAGATTTGCTAGTGGAACGCAATACCCTGATTTTGAAGTACTGCTGTTTTTTCTGGTTGATTTAGTATTTGATGGGCGAAGCTGAGTTGATTATAAGCAAGTAAATTTGGTAGTTTCAGCTAAGATAGTTGTTTTAAAGCCAAAGAATGATGTGATCTGATTGTGTATCAAACTTTTTGATTTTATTATAGCAAGTTTCGAGTTTCGCTTGGTCAAATTTCTTAATGTTTGTGAGAATTTGTGAGGTGTATAGTAGCATAGAGATAAGATGGGTTCTTGCTATAGTGGCCTTTGAAGATTTGTTTAGAAAGTGTTGATTTCTGTACAGGGTTCCTAGTTTTTATTGAACTTTTTTTATTGTCTGTGATATGTGTATGTCAAATTTCTTGTTATGGTCGATGACCAATCCAAGTAATTTTGTTTGGGGAAACTGGAGAAATAATTGTATGGTTTGAAGATGATATATTGAATGGTGGTTGGAGTTCTGCAGCTCTAGCTGGGTAGAAGCGGATGAGTTTTGTTTTGTTAAGGTTAAGTATAAGTTGTGCATTGTTTAGCCAAGATTCCAGTGTACTGAATGACTGCTGTGAGATTTTTTGGGGGTTTTTTGTAGTGTTGGAGTTGGGTGGCATCAGGATGGAAACGTCCTTATATTGAACTATGGAGGTAAGTGGGGTGGCAGTATGAAGATTGTTAGTAAAGATAATAAAAAGGAGAGGACCCAGGATAGATCCCTGTGGTACTCCCAAGGTTACAGGCAGTATTGAAGAGAGATTTTGTTGCCATTTTACAGTTTGGTGATGAGCAGTTAAATATTGCTGGGACCAAGTGCACAATGGCTAAGTTTAAGTTCCAAGAGTGTAGTTAAGATTTTAGAATGAGAGACAGTATCAAAAGTTTTGGACAGATCAAGAAATATGGAGGATGCAATGGTGGTTAATAATGTTAGTAAAAAGTTAACAAGGGGAGTGGTGGTACTATGATGAGGATGGAAACCATGCTAAATGTTAGATAGAAGATTGTTGGTTAACTTGAAACCTGACATAGAAAGATCCCTCACCTACTTCATCTTGCCTTTCTGTAGTAAGTAACCAGGGAATAGTAATTATTTAGATCAGTCAGGAAATATAGTGAGTTTAGTTAAGTACTGTTTTTCTGTATCTGTGTGAATCTATTCTTGTGTCTTGTTTTAATATTTCCTATGATTGACACACTGGTGTTTATTGTAAATAGATATTTGGTATTTTCATGTTCTTTTATTATTAAATATATTTAAAATTTTCGTTGTGGTGGGTCCTTTTGAGAATATTTTATCCTTTGAGAGTACTTGCATCTATTGGGTGACTGTGACCACTCCTGAAAGCCTTACTGCATTGGTCAAACAGTATCATTTTTATTAATATTCATTTCCCTCAGTATAATTGAGTACCCTTGTAACAGCCATAGAATAGCTGGCTTTGGAGCATCTGGTGGCAGTGTAACTACCTTGTAGTCTGGGCAGAAGGGGGCATAGCTAGTGAATCTATGCCAGCCTTTCCCAGGTGTGTGTGTGTGCGCATGTGTGCGCTTACACGCAAGAGTGCACATGCGCAAATCAAATCTCAAAGTGTGTGCGAGTCAGCTGCTTGCAGCAGGGACATGAAGCACGTATTTCACAGAGAGAGTGGTGGACTACTTGGCTTGGACACTCAGCTGAGAACTCAAATCAACAGCTGTGCAACTGGGGAGTCTTATTGGCGACTTGGGTGAGAGAGAGAGAAAAACCCAGATGCTGAACAGAGTGTGATCCCTGTGTGCTGTTAAGGGAAATTGTGCTTGATGCAGGGAGCTATGTCTGGAAATACTTTGTATCTATTTTTTGTTCCAAGTGAATGACCCTCTCCAGTGTCAGTGGTGAGGATTCAGGCTCCTTGATTACTGGCCCAGAGAAGGGACATCACAACGCTGTTGGAGTATGTCAATATAAGCAACAAAAGGCTGGCAAAAATGGAAGAAGCATTAAACAGATATTCAGATGAGGTGATAAAGCTGCAAAAATCAGAGGTTGAAATGAAGAAAAGGCTGTCTGAATATGAGACTGCTCAATAAGAAATGTTTCAAAAAATAATTGAATTTAGAGGGCAGAGCACATAGGGTAAACCTGAGATTTCAGATATAGCAGAGAAGCTGGAAGGAACAGACTGCATTAATTTTATGAACGTACAAATAAGCAACTGGACTGGTATTTCATAGCAGGAATTTAGTTATAATGCACATCATGTGTATTCTCCAAACCTGGCTATAAGAAAACGACCTAGAGCTTTAGTAGTAAAGGTGCAATCCTACCAGCAGAAGGAGTTGATCTGGATGGCACAGAGGCATAGCGGTTAGCACTGTTGTCTGACAGCAAGAGGTTCTCTGGTTTGATTCTTGGCTGGAGTGCCTTCTGTGCGGAGTCTACATTTCCTCCCTGCATTTGTGTGGGTTTCCGCCAGGTACACCGGTTTCCTCCCATGTTACAAAGACATGTGCATCTGGAGCATTTCTCCCCAGGCCTCCTTTGAAAACTGGCTCATTCCAAGTCGGACTTTCCCAGTAAACAAATGTAAATAAAATAAATAAATAAATAAATCTGACAAAACTGTGGCAGAAGGGCAAAGTACTAAAAGTGGGAGACAGCAGAGTGTTTGTGGAGAATGATTACTCATTGTACACCAGGCAGAAGAGGAGTAAATTTATTCCACTGTTCAGGGAATTTCAAGATGCAGGTATGGGATTCCAACTGCTTTACCCAGCTGTCTTCAAGATTTTCTTCCCTGGAGAGACAAAATAATTTTTGTTAAGTACTTGCTAAGGAGAAAATACAAAAGTTTGCCCTACAAACCGTGAGCTGTGAAACAAAGATATTCTACTTCTTTTTCTTCTGGTAGTAAAGATCACAGAGAAGACTGTACCTGTGAAACTTTTTCCAATGTTTCAAAGAAAATGTCTGAAAGAAGGAGGGGAGCAAGAGAGTTGACTAGAAAAATCGAGAGCACATTAGAAATGAAGCAGAGATAGGATTTGGAAAATGAAGATGAACAGTAACAAAGCCAGTAACTTAATGTACACTGCAATGCAGTAATTATATTTGTGAAGTATGACAGAACAAGAAAATCTGGAAGTATTGGACTTTTTCAGAATTTGTTGGACTTGTGGTGGACTCTGAAGCCTATGCCCTACTTCTTGTTATAAATGTTCAGAAGAATGCTTTGAGGAGGGAAGAAGGGGGAGAAAGTTATTTGTAAGCAAAGAAACATTTTTGTTCTTTATAGTACTATTTGTGTGGTGTATGGTTGTATTTGCCTGTTGTAAAGTTTTCTCAGTTATTTTAAGTATAATGGGGATTGTAAACAGGTCTGTTGTTTTTTTTTTTCTTCTCATTCAGTTTCAAGAAATGTAGGCATTGCAATGTAAAAAAAAAAAGAAAAGCCTGGTTAAAAGAGCATGACAGAAGAAAAAAAAATAATGTGCTTTTTCTCATTCTTGCATGGGGAGATGACTGGAATAAGGACCTTAGGTTGATTTAGTAACAAGTTTTAAGAGAAAACAAGTAAATGAAAAAGAATATTGAATATTATGAGGCTTTTTAGTAGTAATTCTGTATTTAGTCTTCATGTCTCCATGGAAACAGTCTGATAAAGAGACATTAACTGTCTGGTTCTTATGTCTCTATGGAGACAGTCTGGTAAAGGGAAGTTGGTTACAGTCTGGTGGAGACTGGTTGGCTGGGGGGAGAGAAATTGGCTAGGAGGTAATGCTGTTTGAAAGTATTCCGGTTTTTTCCCAGCTGCGAGAGCTATAAAGATAAGACAAAAACAGCATTTAGTAGAAGCACAGGCTGCTCTGTGCATCTTAGCATGGATAACCTTTCTGTTAGGTTAACTCGTCTGTGAGTGTGTTTGTCAGTTTGGGACATTTGTTCCTATTAGGAGGGTCAAACTTCAGTATTTGAAGATGTACATAGCTTTTGTGTTAGTATTAAGTTAGGTTTTAGGAGAGTATTGTTTTTTTTTTGTTTGTTTTGAGGGCTTTCAATAAAACAAAAAGTTTTGTAAGATGTGACACAGGCTCAAATGGATATGACAAGAAACAACTGTATAAAAGTTCAGTCTGCCAATCAGTGTATGCAGGTAACACAAAAGCTGGAACTAGACATTTAACAAAAATAGTTTATATGTACAAGATAGGAATAATAACTTTTTTATACAATGATGCTTTATGTAATGTTTTTAAATGTCAGTGGTCTCGCAGATAAATACAAAAAAGAAAGTAGTGAACTGTATTAAAATGTAGAGTGCAAATAGCTATGTTACAGGAGACACACTTGGAAAGAACTGAACATGTAAATTTGATAAAGAAAGATTTTTAGGATGGTACAGAATACATAGGACAAAGGAAAAGAGGACTGCTTGTATTAACTGCAAGAGGAGCTCCAGTAGTGATAGAAGAGGATAAAGATAATAATGGCAGATTTGTAGTGCTAAGGGGCTAGTGGCAAAGAGGAGAATTACACTGGCATGTATTTATATTCTGCCTAAAACTGCTGTAATGGAGCTTAAGAAATTTCTGAGATAATCAGTTTTCAGCAAGGAACATTACTTATAGGTGGGAGGGAATGTGATTTGCAGCAATGAAGATGTGTCTGGGGGCCCCAGAAGGGAAAGTATAACAAAGTGGTGGGGGGTAAATGTTTGAAGAAATTTATGAAAATACTTGGCATGGAAGATGTGAATTTTGTAGTAGAAGCTTTAAGTGAATTTACATACTGTTCCCTAAGATATAAATACTGAACTAGGTTAGACAGAGTTTACATTTCACTGGAACATGTGGATTTAATTGAAGGTCTTGATACATACCCAGTAACTATTTTAGATCATTCACCAATAATAACTAAAGTAAAAACACAGGGTAATGTCAAAAAAGGCTGTGGATGAGGGTAAGGCAGTGCATACAGGCACCTTGACCTGGCCAAGGTCTTTGATACCATTCACCACTCCGGTATCATTGATAAACTCACCAAACTAGGCATCAATCCTTACATCACTAGGTGGATTGCAAATTGGCTCACAGACAGTACCCACAGAGTAAAAGCTGCGTTTTCCAAGTTCGACTGTCGACCAGTCACAAGTGGAGTCCCACAAGGCTCAGTCCTGGGTCCTCTCCTGTTTGGCATCTACTTCTCAGAACTCTAGGCCAACACAGAAGGACTTTGGCTGACCAAGTTTGCTGATGACTGCAAACTAGGAGTCATTATTAACTCCCCAAGTGATGCAGATATCCTACAAAAGGGCATCTCCGAGACCAGTGACTGGTGTTGGAACCACGGCCAGAAGCTTTATGCCAAAAAATGCATTCTCATCTCCTTTGGAAAAAACTCATTTCCCATGTATTACTACTTTGATGGGAGACCACTGAATACTGATGGGACCATAAGAGAAGTGGGCACCCAGGTCGACAGCCAACTCACCTTCGACCACCACATTGTAACCGTGGTTAGAAAGTCGTTCTACATGGCACATCTTATAACCAAAGGTTTCATATCCAGGAAGAAAGATGTCATCATCCCTCATTAGACCAATCCTGGAATATAACGCCCCATTTGGCATGTACATGACTAGACACCTACAACAGCTGGAGAGGCCGCAAAACTACCTCACAAAAAGGATCCTAGGGCTTAAACACATGTCCTCTGTGGACAGACTCAAGAAACTTCAGCTGTTCTCAGTCTCTTTAACTCTACTTAAAGGTGATCTCTGCTTGACTTACAAAGCCATGTGTAACAACATCTAAAGAAATCCCAATCCCCCATGCCACATCCTCCAGAGATCACAACCTCATTACCATAATTAACAGAACATGCTGGAGGGACAGTTCATCTCCCAAAGACCGCCCATACTCTGGAATAAGCTTCCCATTTAAGTCAACCAGAGCAGAGAAATCTTGATGAGTGGATGGGTAACAGAAAGTTCACTCCAGGGATCATTCCATTTGGCCTATTGGATAGGGGCAGTGTGAACTAATATCGGGTGGCACTGTGCCTGGGCAATTTTTTTGGGCTAGGCTTGTAAAGGCTCCAGGGACATTAGCCTAGTACACATCTGTGAACCTATGCATGAATTAAAAACGCACTGGTGCTTTCCCACCTGTCTGTTGAAAAGAGAGGAATTTAAGGAATGGGTATTGGAGATTATTTGGCAGCTATTTAAGACAATAGAAGTTTCTTCTGAAATATAGCTAGGGAGTAGGATAAAATTAAGATGGAAGTTTAAAAATAGGGTGGAAATAAAAGAAAGGGGGCTACGGTTAGGAAGTAACCAGAATTATTTCAAAAAATCCTGCACCATCCCTCTAATACTCCCATCCTTACTAATCTGATCTCCCCTTATAAATATCTTTCAACACTACGCTCAGCTAATAAACTTCTTATTGCCTGCAACCCTTCTAATAACAAAGCAGGCGATTCCCTCTTCTCCAATGTTGTGGGTAGAATCTGGAACAAACTTCCAAATACACTCACCTCACTCATCCTCTGTAATCTTTAAAAAACACCTTAGAGACCACCTTAAAATACATTGGCTTTGCCCCTGCTCAAAGCCTGATTGAATCTACTTTTCATCTCTCCCCTCCCCTGGTTCTTACTTTCCTGCTTCCTTAATCAATTACCCTCCCATATCTTATGAACAACACTATAACATGTTTCCTAATGTTAAATTGTTGTAGTTTTGATTGACTTCATGAACCCTACTAAGTTTACTTCTACTCTAATGAAACGTTACATTATTCACAATTTATTTTTTTCATGTCTTATTTTGTAATGTAAAACTAATCTTTTTATAATATTTTGAATGTATTAATTTACTTATGTTGCTTGGCCTCTACTGAAAAGGGATATGTATCCAGCTAGACTAGCCCGGTCAACAAATGTAAATAAAATAAATAAAATAAAAATAAAATAAAGACTGACAGATGGTAAGGTATTGCAGAATGGGGGAATTTCCCAGGACAACAAGAGTATGAACTGCAGAATGCTAAGCAAAAAATAAGGGATAATCTTGATAATATGCCCAAGTTTAGAAAGTTTGCTGTTAAGCAACTGTTTTTGATAACACTAGAGCACAAAAACATAGCACAATGAGTCAGGCAAGAGAAAGTAGAAAGGGCTGTCACCAAGTTTAGGGAGCCTGTAACAAGAAAAGGAGCAGGAGATTCTGTAGAGGTATTATAAATATTTCAGAAATTCTATGAAAGTCTGTATAAAGCAGAGAAATATGGAAATCAAGAAATAGTACAAATGGAAATGTTTATGGAAGAATTAAATATGCCAAGGTTAGAGGTAGATGACTCAATTACTAACAGGATAGGAGGAGATGCGATAATAATGGTGATGTATAGCCAATCTACTGGAAAGTCCCCATGAATAGATGGTATTCCTGGCGAAGCTTTGAAGATAGAAGGGTAAAAACTTACAAAGATCTGCAAAGTTTTGTTTAACAGTATTTTAAGAGAAGTACCAGCATCCTGGAAGAAAGCTGTGATAGTTGTAATACCTAAAGTGGTTAAAGACCTATTGGATCCAGCTTCATACAGGCCCATTTCAATACAAAACAATGATTATAAAGTGTCTGTTTATAATGGCTAAAAAAAATGGTGAAAGTGATGCCATAACTGCTAGATATGGACCAGTAACAGAACATTGATGATCCAAGGGGGAAGAAGAATGTAAGAAAATACCACTGTTTGTGGGTCTTGATGCAGAGAAAGCATTTGACAGAGTAAGGTGGGAGGTTATGAGCAGGGCAGTGGAAGCATTTGCATTCCCTGATAAAATTATAATGTTGATTAGCAGGATATATGAGAGATAAGAGGCAAAAATTAAAGTGGGTGTGTGCATCTTTGTTGTTTTCTGCCTGAGCAGAGCAACCAGGCAGGGACTTCCTCTTTCCCCTTTATTTTTATGTTTAGAAGCATTGACAAAGAAAATAAGGGACTCAGAAATTCAAGGATATAATTGGTATGGTAGTCAAGAAAAGCTGGCTCTATTTGAGGATGATATTATTTTATTCCTGATTAAACCAGAAAGGTATATTTCAGTGATGATCTTCATGTTTCACTGTTGCAGTCATCACACTTTGGTTATCTGCCTGCAGTCATCACACTTTGGTTATCTGCCTGCAGGTAGCCCTCATTTGGCCCGAATACCAGAGTCTTAGTATTTCTGCGTCGGATGCTGTCGCTTCTTCCATGACGTCAGGTCATCAGGGGTATAAAAACAAGCAGCCGACGCCATTACATCAGTCTTTCTTGCCGAGGAGGAGCCCGTAGCAGAAGCAGTTCACAAGTGCCAGTCGGCCGCTACCTGAAATTTTTGTTTTTCTGTCAGAAAAAGTTAACAATTGTTTTGCCTGTGGAAAGCAAATACCTCACAAAGGTTTTTATACTCACTGCATCACCTGTTTAGGCCCAGACCACGACGTCCTTCGCTCTCGGTTTTGTGCCTTGTTTAACGCCCAAACCATTTGTCGTCTGACTATTTTTGTTGCTAAATTCTTTCGCTGTCAATCTCCGTTTTCCGAAATGGCTTCGGTAAGCCATCCGACTACCAATAAGGATAAAGACAGAGACATACCGCATAGGTCCAAAACTGCCGATGATGCTTCCGTTAAGCTAGTCGCCAGTCCGCCGCTACTCAGTGAGGCACTTTTGCAGCCCCTGATGCCCGCTTCTATGGATTCGCAGGCCTCTGCTGAGACCCATTCAGAGTCCGGTATGCCGCGAGATGCTTCTTCGACTGTGAAACCAGCGGATGTCTCTACCTTGGATGGGTCTGGAGCCGCTGTGCAGGCACCGGCTTCTGAGGGTGTATTCCGACCTACCGATGTTCGAATCAAACCACTGACTTCTTTTTTAGCCAAAACTATCGAGTTTCTTAGGACCAGAGTATGCACTACACCTAGAAAACCGACGACCAAAGCGCATGCTCAGTCCCCCATGCTACAAAAACAAATGCTTAGAATGGATGAAGACCTTACAGGTTCATAGGTAGGTACTAGGCTATCGGCCCAAGGGCCTACGTAAGCCTAGCCAACAAGGTTCCCTGGCTTACGCCACCCAAGAAAGTTATTTTCCTGTGCCACTGTTGAGCAGAGACACAGAAGTGATCCCCGGGGTGTATTTCCTATTTCCCATCCACTCATCAAGAATTTTCTTGAAAAGTGCTAATGGAGAACTTTGCTTGACATAGATGGGTAGCCTGTTCTAGAGTATGGAAAGTCTCTGGGACAGGAATCTATCCCTCCAGCATGTCCTGTTTATTGTGGTGACAAGGTTTAGGTCCTTATAACACTAATTAGGGGAAGCCAGCCTTCTCCAGCTAAGAGACGAAGAATTCAGTTGCCTTCAGATTCTACAGACCAGGAGTCCGATAACTCTGACCTTTCTGATTATCAGGACATGCCCTTATCAGCCTATGAGGATTCAGATGCAGAGGAATCCATTCCTTCTGCCTCCCCTCCAGAGGATTTCTCTTTTGGTGAAATCTTGCATACTTTAAGAGAGCATTTCCATTGGGAATGCCAAGACTATCCTCCATCCAAAAAGAGACTCGAAGAATTTTTAGATCTACCTCAGCACAGGCCTTTAGCTTTTCCCCCTGTCCTAGATGTTGTGGATGATGTTTTCTTGGAATCCAGTCTTACTCCAGACACTTTACCTCCAGCCCCTATGAAACCGGACAGGTACTACCGAGTACCTGATTCCCACAAGTTTCTTTTCAAGAATCCTACTCATTTCCCAGGGACCTAAAGGTATTAAGGCTACTACAGCCAAAAATCCTACCCCTTTGGACAGGGATTCCAGAGCTTTAGACAGATGGGGTAAGAAGGTATAAGACTCAGCAACTCTTGCTATCAGGGCATTGAATTGCCAGTTTCACATGCTGAAGTACCAGCAACATATTATGGATCTCATTAAACAAAAAATGGTAATATTTCCAGATTGTGCAGAAAATAAAGATTTGCAAGAGCTTATGCATTCTGTAAACCATACTTTGCAGTGTGGTTTTGATGCCCTAGAAGCATCTTGCAGGGCTGCAGTCACTGGCTCTGTACTGTGAAGACATGCTTGGCTGAAGGAGCAGACCTTTCCCAGGTCAAGACAAATCCAAATTACTAGACGCTCCTTTAAATAAGGATGTTTTGTTTGACACCAATGCAGAAGAAGTTCTTAAAAAGATGGAAGTAAAAGCTAAATCTATGCAAACTGTTAAAGAATTCTTACAAGTGCAACCAACGTTGATTCAGTAGGCATTGCCCTTCAAAACACTGGTCCTTTCCAGCCGCCTCCAGGCCTTCCTAAACAAGACCCAGGGGAAACAGACCACCCAGACTACAGTCTCAGGGTATGCAGGGATCTAAGCAATGGAGTGCTCCCATCCCTATAACAGGGAGTGGTAAGCCACCTCCCTATGGAAAAAATTCACAATGACTTCTCAACTGTATCTCCCAGCCCTGCCCAATTGCTTGTGCCCCTAGTAGGAAAACTTGCCTTTCATGCAAAATACTGGATGTCCATCACTCAGGACCGATGGGTCCTCAGCATTATATCCCAGGGGTACAAATTTTATTTCCATTCATTGCCGACTCCAGGCAGGTTTCCAGACCTTCCTCCAAACCAGTGGGCAGAGGCTCAAAACCAAGATGTTCATCGTGTTACACTGCTGCAGTCATTACACTTGGGTTATCTGCCGTCAGGCGGTCCCGCAGTCGGCCAGAGTTCCAAAGTCTTGGTCCGGCGTCAGTTGCTATCGCTTCTTCCTTGACGTCAGAGCGCCAGGGGTATACAAGATGTAGCCGACTCCATTTTCTTCAGTCTTTCTTGCTGCGCTGTGCCCGAAGCAGAAGCAGTTCGCAAGTGCTGGTCGGCCGACTCCTGAAATTTTCAATTCGAATTTCAGACTGAAGTCTTCTATAAAGCTAAGTACCCCATTGGGGAAACTTTTTCTTGCCTCAAACCGAGGTCAGTAAAAGTTAATAATTGTATTTCTTGTGGGAAGCAAATACCTCATAAGGATTTTCATTCTTATTGTATTCCATGCCTAGGCCCAGACCACAACGTCACTGGTTGTCGGTTTTGTGCTAGGTTTAACAAGCGCACTATTAAACGTCTGTTTGATTTTGCCCATTATTTTGGCAGAAAATTTAATTGCACCATGCCGTCGGAGCAACCGACGACTGGGATACATAAAAAGCACAAAGACAAGGACAGGCATCCAAGGCCCAGATCTGACGACAAGGCCTCTTCTAGGCCAGTCGCCGGTTCTCCGGTTTTCAGCGAGGTGCCTTTGCAGCCCCTGATGACCGCTGCTTTAGAACCCAGTCCAGCATTCTCCAGCACAGGCCTCCATGCCTAAGAAACAGATGCTCAAAATGGCCGAAGACTTAATTACTCTGATCAGGGGTTCCAATCCCCCTCCTGATAAAAGGCCTAGACAGGATGAAGACTATGACTCATCTGACCAGGTTTCCATTTCCTCAGATTCCTCAGCAGATCAGGAATACTCCTTACCCCCATATGAGTATTCTGATGCTGACGAATCAATCCCTTCAGCCTCTCCTCCAGAGGACTACTCTTTTGGGGAAACCTTACATACTATGAGGGAACATTTCCACTGGGAGGGCCAGGATTACTCAGAATCCAAGAAAAGGCTCAGAGAGTTCCTTTTATTGCCTCAACACAGGCCCCTTGCTATTCCGCCAGTGTTAGACATTGTGGATGATGTGTACTCTGAATCTAGTTTAAATCCTGGTTCTTTACCTTCAGCTCCAGTCAAACCAGACAAATAACTACAGAGTCCCTGACTCTCACAAATTTCTTTACAAAAGCCCTGTTGCTGACCCAGAAACTATTTTGCAGGGTCCCAAAGGGGTTAAGGCCTCTACAGCTAAAAATCCAGTTCCCTCTGACAGGGATTCTAGAGCATTAGACAGATGGGGAAAGAAAGTATACACTTCGGCAACTCTAGCAATGAGGACCTTAAATTGCCAGTTTCACAAGCTGCTGAAATATCAGCAATACTTGATGTCTCAATTAAAACAAAAAATGCTTCCAAATTCAGAGCTTCCTGACTATAAGGAAATGCAGGATTTATTGCATGCAGCAGAACAAGTTGGGCAAACATACTTTGCAATGTGGATTTGATTCATTAGAGGCCTCTTGTAGAGCAGCAGTTACAGGGTCCGTCATTCGTAGGCATGCTTGGTTAAAAGAACAAAGTTTACCTGATCATGTTAAAGCAAAATTATTGGATACACCTTTACAGCAGAATGTTTTATTTGGAGTTAAGGCAGAGGAGGTATTAAAGAAAATGGAGGATAAGGCAAAATCTGTGCAAACGGTGAAGGATTTCTCACAGGTTCAGCCCCCTCGTTTCAGCAGAAATTGGCCAACTAAAAATTGGTCCTTTCCAGCTACAGACAGACCTCAGAGGGGCAGATACAGACGCCCAAGGGGCAGAGGTCAGCCACAAGGTTCTTACAAGCCTCGACAATGGGGTACTGCAACCCAGAAAGGAGGGGAAGACAGGCCACAACCTTATAGGAAACGGTCCCAATGACTTCCCCCTCCAGCTGCCAAGCATCTCTCTCTTGGCAGCTCCCTTGAGAGGAAAACTAGCACTTTTTGCACACAGTTGGCATATGATCACCCAAGACAAATGGGTTCTAAATATTGTATCTCAAGGTTACAGGTTCCACTTTCACACTTTGCCAAGGCTAAAGGAAATGCCAAACCTGCCACCAAATCAAAGGGCAGAGGCTCAAAAACAAATCACAGCACTCATGGTCATGAGAGCTATTCAAAAGGTACCAACACAGGAGCAAGGACAGTGATTTTACTCTAGACTTTCTGGTCCCCTGAAAGGACAAAGCCCGGAGGCCCATTCTGGATCTTTCTGCTCTAAATACTTACCTGGATATTCCCAAATTCAAAATGTTGACACTGCAGCAACTTCTTCCCATGCTGGGCAAGAAGGCTTGGCTCGTAACATTGGACCTAAAGGAGGCATACCTGCATGTCCCTATCAGACAAAATTGCATAAGATAACTCAGATTCTTAGCAGGTTCAACGCATTACCAATTCTGCACTGCCCTTTGGCTTATCTACTGTGCCCGGGGTCTTCACAGAATGCTTGGCACCAGTAATTGCTTTTTGCAGACAAAAGGGGATTCAGATATACCCATACTTGGACGACTGCCTTATTCAAGCAGAAAGCAAGGACATTCTTCTACAGCATCTGGTGTTTGTAAAAAGTTTGCTAATTTGCCTAGGGTACACAGTAAATGAAAAGAAGTCAAAACTAGTGCCCTCACGTGAGATAATATTCCTGAGTGCCAGCTTAAATACAACAGCCCAGATGGCTTATCTCACGCCAGACAAACAACGACAACTGACTCAATACTTTCAATTGATGGCAACAAAAACCCAACTCCCTGCAAGAAAAATTCTGCAGGCCTTGGGATTCATGGCATCTTGCATAGTACTAATTCCATATGCCAGACTGCATATGAGGAAGTTACAGTGGTATCTGAAAAGTGTATGGACTCAGCACTGCCACAGTTTGGAAGCAATAATACCAATCATCCCCTGCCTTCAACAGGAATTTCAATGGTGGGCACAGGAATGTCACCTCAACAGGCAGACAGTAACAATAGATGCTTCAGACTACGCCTGGGGAGCACACATGGCAGGGCAATGTAACCAGGGCAAGTGGACCACAGATCAAACGCATCTCCACATCAATCAAAAAGAGATGCTAGCTGTACAAAATGCCTGACAGCTTTCAAGGACCTTCTACAGCCAGGACAATTGCTATTAAAGATGGACAACACCACCGTAATGTGGTACATAAGCAAGGGGGCACACATTCCTATCCTCTATGCAGACAAGCAATGACTTTGTGGAATACAGCACTGACCTATCAAGTTCATCTGCAAGCACAATTCCTGCCAGGAAAGAAAAATACACTGGCAGACTTAAGCAGAAACATCATGGATCCTCACGAGTGGAAATTAAATCCACAAGTATTCAATATGATAACTCAGAAATGGGGGAGCCCAGACATATATCTCTTTGCCTCCCCTCTAAACTACCAACTACAAAAATTCTGCACAAGGACTTACCACACACAAGCATGGAAAGTGGACGCTCTATCATTCAGCTGGAAAACACTAAAAGTCTATGCCTTCCCTCCACTGCCTGTCCTTGCAAAGGTACTCCTAAAAGCCAGACTAGACGGACCACAAATGATCCTCATCGCTCCGGACTGGCCACGCCAGCACTGGTATCCAATATTAAGGAACATGGCTCAAGGCCCAGCCATGGATTTTACCTCAAATACCTCATCTTCTGACTTGGCAAAACAATCAGATCCTGTACAGCCAGCTCAAAACCTTAAATCTGGCTGCATGGAAGATTACTTAATCAAGCAGTCAACACCCCTCTCTAAAGCTGTTATGGATGTCATTTTGGAGGCCAGGAGGCCCAGCACCAGGAAATCTTATTCAGAAAAATGGAAAAGATTCTGCGCCTGGCTCAAGGCCTTGATCCTCTTGTCCCAAATATTCCTCCGATATTACAATACTTAACTGAGATGCTGGACAAAGGCCTTTCATTTTCATCTATTAAGATCCACGTCTCAGCTATTTCAGCTCATTACAACACGGATCCTCCTATTTTTTCACATCCGTTACTAAAACAATACCTCAGAGGGGCTAAAAACATAAGACCGCCCCGGAGAGCACCAACACCAACTTGGGACCTCAGTTTTGTTTTGGAAAAACTTACTCTACCACCTTTTGAGCCAGCAATTTCAGCAGAATTAACATTTTTGTCATGGAAAACTGCTCTGCTGCTTGCAATAACTTCAGCACGAAGAGTATCAGAGTTACAGGTACTAATGGCAGTGCAACCTTTCATCATTTTTCATCAAGACATGGTTTCCTTAAGAACAAACCCTACCTTTATGCCAAAGGTGGTATCCAGTGTGGCTCTTAACCAAACCATTCAATTGCCCACTTTTTATCCAAATCCCCAGAATAAAGGGGAGAGACTTCTTCATTCATTGGACATACACAGGCAGTTATGTTTCTACTTGGACAAAACAAAAGCTTTCAGAAAAACTGAGCAACTGTTTGTATCATATGCTGCAGGATCACAGGGAAAGGCTATTTCAAAACAGACCATTTCAAAGTGGATAGGACACTGTATCCATTTCTGCTACACACAACAAGGAAAAACTGTGCGTAGTAACATTAGGCCTCATTCTACCAGGGCGACTGCCACCTCAGCAGCCTTTATTAGAGGAGTACCAACCAAGGATATTTTGGAAGCTGCAACTTGGGAGTTCAGTGCACACCTTTACCAAACATTACCACTTACCTCTATACTCCAAATCCAGAGCTGGCTTTGCCACTGCAGTTCTGCAGGGCCTCATAGCCACTCCTAACCCTATATAGACACAGCCACCCAACCTCAGCTTTGGGATTCAACCCAAGTTTAATGACTGCAGCAGTGTAACACGATGAACATAGTACAGTTTTGTACCTACCATAAATGTAGATGTTCGAGTGTATACACTGCTGCAGTCCAGGTTACCCTCCCTCCAACCCGTCTTTCTTAGCTGGGACTTATCTATGCCTCTCTATCCTTTACAACCTATGTGATGTATTTGCTTGTAGCTATAGCTATTGTTTCATATTTTACATGTATGTGTGTTTAGCAATATGTATTGCCTACCTATTTGGGGGCACCTGACATCTGGGGCAAGAAAAACTGAAGAAAATGGCGTCTGCTGCATCTTATATACCCCTGGCGCTCTGACGTCAGGGAAGAAGCGACAGCAACCGACGCCAGACCAAGACTTTGGAACTCTGGCCGACTGCGGGACCGCCTGACGGCAGATATCCTAAGTGTAATGACTGCAGCAGTGTATACACTCAAACATCTACATTTATGGTAGGTACAAAACTGTACTTCCTTTCCCTGCTCTACATCAGAGCTATTCCGCCAGTTCTAGTAGAACAATGGGGTCAGAGTTTCTACTCCAGACTATTCCTGGTACCCAGGAAAGAGGGCTCTTGTCGCCCAATCCTGGATCTTTCAGTTCTGAACACCCTCCTGGTGATCCCAAAATTCAAGATGCTTACCCTGCAACAGCTTCTCCCTGTGCTAGCCAAGGATGCCTGATTAGTCACCCTAGACTTAAAAGAAGCTTATCTGCACATCCCCATCAGGGAATCATGCAGGAAATATCTACGTTTTAGTGTAGGACGTATGCATTATCAGTTCTCTGCACTTCCCTTTGGCGTATCTACTGCGCCTAGGGTATTCACAAAATGCCAGGCTCCAGCCATTGCATACTGCAGGCAGAGAAATATCCAAATTTACCCGTACTTGGACAACTGCCTGATTCAGGCGGACAGCCAGGAATTCCTGCTTCAGCACCTGGCATTTGTAAAAAGCCTTCTCACTTATTTTGGGTACACCATCAACGAAAAGGAATCACAACTGGTGCCAGTCAAAAGATTGTATTCCTGGGAGCAAGCTTGGACACAACTTCCCAGATGGCATTTCTCACTTCAGAAAAACAAGTCCATCTGACAGACTACTTCAAGCAAATGGCCACCAGAACCCAGGTAACTGCAAGAAAAATACTGCAAGCCCTAGGGTTCATGGCCTCATGTATTTTGCTAATTCCATATGCAAGACCTGCATATGAGGAAACTTCAGTGGTACTTAAAAAGTCTTTGGTGCCAACATTCTCAGGACCTGGAAACGCTCTTTCCTATCATGCCTTGTCTAAGGACAGAGTTCCTTTGGTGGGCAGAAGCATGCAACCACAACAAGGGACTGCATTTTACTCACATTTATATCACGTTATCAGACTATGCATGGGGGGGCCCACATGGCTGGCAAATGCATTCAGGGCCACTGGAGCCCAATCCAAATTCTCCTTCACATAAAACAAAAGGAGATGCTAGCTGTACAGAATGTTCTGACAGCTTTTAGATACCTAATCCTTCCAGGACAACTGCTGATAAAAACAGACAACATCACAGTTATGTGGTACATAAACAAGTAGGAGGGAACCCATTCATATCCACTCTGCAGGTTAGCCATGACTCTGTGGAGCACAGCTTTGGACAAACTAGTCCATCTACAAGCTCAATTCCTGCCAAGCAAACAAAATTCACTGGCAAATGACTTAAGCAGAAATCTCCTAGACCCACACGAGTGGAAATTGGAGCCCAGCACCTTCAACCTCCTGATCCAGAAGTGGGGGACCCCAGAGGTGGATCTCTTTGCCTCCCCCCACAACCACCAGTTAAGCAAATTTTGCACCAGGAACCCTCACAGCAGGGCCTGGAAAGCGGATGCCCGATCCTTTCAATGGGTAAACCTCCCAATCTATGCCTTTCCCCCTCTGCCCCTTATCTCAAGAGTACTACTCAAGATAAAAGAAGACGGGCCAAGGACAATTCTGATTGCCCTGGACTGGCCACACCAGCACTGGTACCCATTCCTGCGCATCCTGACAACGGTGCCACCCTGTCACCTACACCAGACCCCTACTCTGCTGTCACAGCAGGAGGGATAGATTTTGCATCTACAATTACAAACACTAAATTTTGCAGCCTAGCTTATTCCTTGAATACTCCACCAGCAACCCTAAGTAAACAGGTGCTAGACATCATTCTTGAAGCCAGAAGTCCTAGTACTAGGAAATCCTATGCGGAAAAGTGGAAAAGATATTGTTCTTGGATTCAGTCTAAAGGAAAGGACATAGCAGTGCCCTCCTTTCCTCTAATCCTGGATTACCTAGAAGAGCTACTCCACAGAGGCCTATCCTTCTCCTCCTTTAAGATTCATGCCTCTGCCATTGTGGCTCAGTACAACACTGAGCCACCTCTAATTTTCTCACCCTCTCATCAAACAGTTCCTGAGAGGGGCTAACAACCTAAGGCCCCCAAGGAGAGCACCCACCCCTGCTTGGGACCTTACTTTGTACTGGTACTTTGTACTGGAAAAGCTCACCCTTCCCCCTTTTGAACCTGCTACTTCAGCAGAGTTAAAATTCCTCTCTTGGGAAACAGCTTTGCTGCTAGTCATCACTTCAGCTAGAAGAGTGTCTGAGCTACAGGCACTGGTATCTGTGGAACCCTTTATTATCTTCCATGCTGACAGGGTTTCCCTCAGGACTAACCCATCCTTTATGCCTAAGGTGGTGTCCAGTGTGGCCCTAAACCAATCTATCCATTTGCCAACCTTCTTCCCTAACCCTCAGAATAAAAGGGAAAGGATCCTGCACTCTTTGGACGTGCACAGACAGCTCAGGTTCTACCTTGATAGGACTAAGCCTTTCAGAAAATCTGACCAGCTGCTAGTCAGCTTTGCAACCAGGACAGAGGGCAAGGCCATTTCTAAACAAACCATTTCCAAATGGATAGCACACTGCATCCGTTTCTGCTACAAGCACCATGGAAATCCAACCCCTCAGGGGGTCAGAACACATTCCACTAGGGCTACTTCTGCCTCTGGAGCATTTCTTAGGGGAGTCCCTTCCAGGGGCATTCTGGAAGCTGCAACCTGGAGTTCTGTACACACTGTCACCAAGCATTACCACTTATCTATCTTTTCCAAATCCAGGGCAGAATTTGCTACTGCAGTCTTGCAGGGCCTACTAGCCAGCCCTCACTCTTCTTGACTGCCTCCACCCTTCCTCAGCCTTGGGAATCAACCCAAGTGTGATGACTGCAACAGTGAAACACGAAGAACATAGTACAGTTGTGTACACTTACCATAAATGTAGATGTTTGAGTGTATTCGCTGTTGCAGTCCTGGTTTTCCTCCCTCCAGCCCCCTGTTTTTCTCTATCTTTCTATCTCTCCTCTCTATGGCTGTTCCTAATGGTATTGGTATTTACTTTTTACTGATGGTGGTTTCCACACCATATACTAGCTCCCCATTTGGGGGGTCCTGACATTTGGGGCAAGAAAAATTGATGTGATGGCATTGGCTGCCTGTTTTTATACCTGACATCATGGAAGAAGTGACAGCACCCAACACAGAAATACTAAGACTCTGGTATTTGGGCCAACTGAGGTCTACCTTCAAGCAGATAACCCAAGTGTGATGACTGCAACAGTGAGTACACTCAAACATCTACATTTATGGTAAGTGTACACAACTGTATTTTATAGAATATTTTGAGAGAGTTTCATATCTTTTCGAGAAGCTAAAACAAAGGCAATAGCTGTAATTTGTGTACCTACACATGAATTGGTTCAGCAATAGCCATATTTATGGAGACATGATAAATTGAAGTATGTAGGAGTATGGATTAAAAATTATTCCAGTGTGGCAGCTAAGAATATATGGAAAGAGACTAAACAAAAGATAATACAAAAACTGAGAAAATTGAAGCTTTTGTTATATGAATATGACTAGTAAAATACAAGCAGTCAAAATGTTTTTGGTCTCTTTAATCTAATACACAGGTCAGGCATATTTTTATAAACTAGAGAAAAAGTTGTGGATAGCAGTTAATAAGGAGCTGAGGGACTTTATCTGGGAGGGGAAAATGGCAAGAGTCAAGTGGGATAAGATGATTCTTCCAGTAGATCAAGGCAGATTGGAATTACCCGAATTGATTGGGTACTTCATAGCCACACAGTTAAGGCTCCTATACATAGCACAAGCTGAAAACTGTAGTTCAAAATGGAAAATGATGATGAAATGGAGAAAAGCACAAGAAACAAGGAGAGACTGGGATTTTGGATGCAGGCATTTAAGGAGAATAACAATAATCATACAGAATATTATATCTGTAAAGTAGCAGAAAGTATCCTAAGAACTAAGCCAACCTGGGAGTGGAGAAAGAAGATTCTGCCAATAATGATGACTACAATTAGGGATATAAACAGTGGGCTGGAATATATTGGAGAAAACTGGCAAATGAACCAAGGTATTGGGAGCAAATACCTAGAGAGGGAAAGGTAATAGAATGGGAAGAGGCCAAGAATTTATTCAGACTACAGGTTAGAGATGGACTTCCCTGTAAGGAATTGATATGAGTATAGGCAAAGAGAAAGAATTGGAGGGGGGTCCTAAATTAAATGAAAGACCAGCACTGCTAGAGTTTTTAGTAGAATCTATAACAGACGCTGACATTAAAGAAATAATTAGTAGAGAGTATAAATTATTGCATGATTATAATAATCAATCAGAGGTGGTTAGAAAGGATTGGGAATAGAGATTAAATAAGAAATTCACAAAGAAATAATGGGAGGATATATGTATGTCTCCCATACTGATATTTAAAGTTTCACTTAAGTCCACTCCTGTGTTCTTTTTTTCCTGCCTGCGTTTGGGGCTAAGGGATAATTTCTCAGCTTCAGAATCTTACATAGTACAAAAATACAACAGACACCTATATCATTCATCCAGAAAGTGCTCTACTGATATTTAAAGTGAGGTGTCATATTTTAAATAATTTGTACCAGTCCAATATTGACTTGCACAACACCAGAACGACAGCTGTTAACAGTACAAAATTTGTTTTCCGCACCCAGCTCCTGTGACATGTTTTTTACTTGCCTGTAGATTTTATTTGCTATCACTGTGCCCAAGGTGGGTTCACCTAGGTAAGCCATATTGTACTCCCTCTTCTTCCATGTACGTAGTCCCTCCCATGTTACCTAATATCCAGGGCAACTTTATTTCAGCCTCATAGAGTCACAGGCTCCATTTTTAACTTTTACACTGCTCGGCTAGTCGTTTCACTATGCCTGTAGTTGCACACCAAGTAAGCAGCCTTTATTTATTTCTTTTTTATCCATATAATTTGATAAAGATATAACTATTTCTTGCCTCTGAAGCCTAAATAATATCTTGATTCTAAGTTGATAAATTGCTGAACAGCTTGAATCTCTAACTAAAATTGAAGAGTTGCTGCATTGCATAGGTTATCTGCGCTGTTATTTTACTTTCTTTTGACAGCTTGTACAAACACAGTGCATTGCTACCTGTGGTAAATATCTCTCCTACAATCTGCAACTACCATTGTTTCTAGTGTGCTCATTTTACCCTGTACTATACAGTTTGTACAAGTTGCTTATTAGACAGCATTTCAATTCTGTTTTATAAAGTGGCTTACTAGGTGGCACTTCACAGTTATCTGCTGTTGTATATTGTTTGTGTACTATATTTATTAGCAAAGGTTCAAGTGCATTATCGGTTGATTTAATTTTATTAGCAAAGTTTAAAGTGCATTATCTGTTGATTTAATTTGCTTAAGAATCTGTTGTTTTGTCCTTCCTTTAACTTTTTTTCATCTATTTACCCTTTTCCAGTTCACTTAAGTCCATGCCTGTATTCTTTTTTCCTACCTGTGTTCGCAGCTAAGGGATCATCTCTCAGATTCAGAAAATGACATTATGCAAAAATACAATATTTAAATCATTTTTACCAGTGCAATATTTCTGTAGGCAGCATTGGTGTGCACAACACCAGAATGATAGCTGTTAACAATACTGAATTTGTTTTCTGCTCTTTAAACCACTTGCACTTCCCTGTTGTACGCTTGGGCTCACTCTGCTCCTCTACCTTACCCCCATTCCCACCCACTCCTCTTTAATTACATTTATACTCTCTTAGCCACACCCCTGTGCTCGTTGACCAATCCCCCATCTACATTTCCTATCTAACAATCATCACTTCCTACCCCTTGTAGTATTTCTCTCTAAATGTCTTCCGTTTTTCACACTCAATATTCCTATTTTCTTTTTTTGTAACACTTTTTATTCTTTCACATGCAGCTTCTTTAAAACTCCACTCATCTCCTAGAACAGACTAAGCAGCCAACTTCACATTTCCCCCCACAGAGTTTCTATTCTAACATTAGCACTAGCCTATATTATATAAATTATCTTTCTGCAAATAAATCTGTTCTTTCCACTAACTATTCCTTATGTTATTCTCCCAACCCCATTGACTCTGTTCCCTGCTGTGCCACCTCTAAACTATCTCATATTATACACCATCTTTCCCATATCCTGTCTTCCCTCATCTATTCTGGAAACATCCACCCTAACCCTGGGCCCTCCAACACTTCCTCCCCCTCGCACACTACCTTCCCTAAATGTTCCAGAACTCTTCACATTACTACTCTAAACTTCCAAAGTATCTGCAGTAAAACCTCTGAATTACAAGCCTGGCTCATTCAACAGTAAAACTAATATCCTAGCTACTACAGAAACATTGTTAAAACCTTTTATACAGGACTCTTTGTTTCTCCCAACAAACTGTAGCATAAGTAGAGCAGATAGGCTTAATAAAAAAAGGAGGTGACGTTGCCATCATGTACCCTAATATTTTCAACATCTGTCCAGTTAAAGATTCTGTCCCTCCCCATTAATACCCTACCACCTAACTGCTCTCAACAGTCTTCCCACCCAGAGTTCTACCTCTCTTCCATCCCCACCACATTCATCAAAAAAATATTTTTGAAATTAAAACCCTGCTCAAACTTAGCCTATAAAATCCCAACCAATTTTCTTAAAATCGCTGCTGATACTGTGGCCTACCCCATTAGCATTCTGATTAATCCATCAATTCTAGATTCCTATGTCCCTTGTCTTTGGAAAGAAGCAATCATCCTTCCTCTACAGAGTGTCGGCCCATTAGCTGGTATCTCCAACTTTCGACCCATTGTTATACTTTCTCCTATCTCTAAAATACTTGAAAAATGTGTACAAAAACAACTTTAAGACTGTTGCCTAAAAAAAAAAAAAAAAAACAAAATCCTCTCCCTAACACAGCATGGTTTCTGCCCAGGTCACAGTACATCCACTGCATTAATTTCCTTCCTAGACACAGTTAACAAAGCCAGGGATTCAGGATACACCGTTTCCAGCCTTTTCTTAGATCTGTCAAAAGCATTTGACACCATCTTGCACTCTGTCCTCCTATCTCAGCTCTCAAGTATAGGGTTATCTTCCCAGTCACTTAATTGGTTCAAAAGCTATCTCTCCAACAGTGAGCACACCGTCAAATGGCACAGTTCCATTTCCCCCACCCTTCGCAACTCCAAAGGTGTCCCCCAATATTCAGTCTCTACCTGCCTATCCTGTAGAGCTCCCTAGTCCAGTGTGCAGACTACTCCACCATAGTCTGCTCTGCACCCAGTACAAAAATTCTACAGCAAAGTATCCAAGCAGCATTTTCCTCTGTGGAGACATGGGTACACAATAATCACCTTTCTCTAACCCCCCCACCAAAAGAAAACTAAACTCATGATTTTTACACCTGTAGAACAGAGTGTGTGTGTGTGCTTTGTCTCTAAGAAGCATATCAAGGACTGAGCATGCGTATATAAACAGCAGGCATGTGCCATACTCAGTGCCATTTTGAAAGTGCAGCCAGAGATTGAGCATGTGAGAATGAATGCAGTTAGTTTGTATACAAGTTACCCAAGTTGAAATTAATAAGCTATAGTCATGATGTGTTTGTACATAGTAAGGCTACTTGAACAGAATCCACAAAGGACTTGTGTATTACATCCTGACTAGACGCGTGACATGGTGTCAGAACTGGGATTCCAGAGATTCATATTCAGAGCCATGAAGTGCTGAGATAACTGTGAAGGTAAAGTAAGAGAAATGAGCATGAAAGAGAGCCAGAAAAGAACCAAAGTTAATGAAAATTTGCACAAACAATTTATTTTAGAAAAAAGATAAAACAGAGCATTACAAGGGCGCAAACCACATTATTAAACAAGCGAGAGGCACAAAAGGTTTATTAATTAAACAAAATGTTTGATTAAGATATTTGATAAAATGATTATCAGAAAAGCAAAATGAGTATGTTTAAAGCAAAATGGGCATGTTTACAGTAAAACGAGCACAAGAAAAATACAGTGGGCATGAAAAGAGATTGAATGAGCAAAACGAGTATAATAAGGGTAAAAAGGGCACATTAAGCATAAATAAAGCAAGGCGACGATGTTTTTTGGCAAAGTGCTGTGTTTTAGCATAACTACTGCTTCATATTGTGTCAAGGCATAACTAGAGTTATTTGAAGTGTCTGAAAGTGTGTAAAAGTGCTTACAGTGTGTACTTATTAGTGTGCATGTATTCTGAAGAGTTTATTTGTATGCAAAGTGCAACTATTTTGTGAAGTACAGTCAAAGTAAAGGCATTTTGAAAAGTTTCTTGTGCTGGGTGTATCTTTTTGCAAAGTGCCGCCATTCCATTAAAGAGCATTTCTTGCACTGTAAAGATTTATCTAGCAAAGTTCTGCCATTTTGGAGAAGTGTCAGTGTGCCCGTATACTGTTTATTCGCAAAATGCATTTACTTCGAAATGTTTCTTACTCTGAGCTTCTTCTGCCCAGTTCATTCACACAATCCAGTTATTTGAAATGTTTCTTACACTGATAAGAAGTGGTTTCTTGCAGTGCAGCAATTTTGAGAGTATTTTTGTGCCCGCAAGACTTATTTTGCAAAGTTCAGTTATTCAGAGGCTTGTTGTGCCATTGGACAAAGTTACAAGTACTGGCTTGAATTTCTGGCATATGTGTATATGTGTGTGTTCGTACATATTTGCAAAACCCTTCATTGGTATGTGTTAAAATGGCAAACTGATTGCAAAAGCCCTCACCATTTGTGTTTGATCAGAATAGTGCAGAGAATTGGAGAATATTTGACCAAGAATGCAATGTTTTTATATAAGCAGCTTATTCAGACAAAGATGCACACACAAGGCATTCATTTTGTTAAATCTAGCTGGGTCAGAGGCCATTGAAAGAGAGCATTCATTTATGTATGCACCAGCAGTGTATGAAGGTGAAGATGAAGGTGAAAATTGTCATATTGTTGTACAGGCTGAATCAAGGGAAACCCCAGAGTGTCTGAAGTGCAAATTCAGGGAAATGTGTAACCACCAGCCAAATATTACATTGGAGAGGCATTTGTTTTACACAAGAGATCAGAAACCAGGGGAGACTTTTGCAGCTTACATTACTAACCTGAGAAACAAAGCTAAAATGTGTTGGTTTGGTGACTTAAAAATTAGTTAATAAAGGACAGGCTTGTGTGTGGGATTACTGTTTGAAAGATTTTGCTTCGTGATAGTGATTTAATGTTGAGTAAACCCTTTGGGATTTATCAAATCCATGAAGTTACAGAAAGACACACAAGTATGCTTGCAAGTGACAAGAGCATGGTTTCAGTAGGCTCCAGAGTAAATGTAGATAGTATGCAACATGTGGCAAACAGAATCAGGCCTAAGCACATGACAGCCACAGCCCCTACTGGTTCACTAGGGAAACCATGTAGTTTTCCAGGAAGTTCTAAAAAAAGGAGCATGCTCAGTGCAGTACAAGCGCGAGTCAGCAAAACCCAAATCCAGCTTTATTGTTAACTGTCCCAGCTGTGGTGCCAATCATGCGTCTAAAAGAGGATAATGCTTAGCATTTGGTCAGAAAAAAAAAAATGGAACCATTTTTAAAAGTTTTGCAAATCAAGTAAGCCTCACATGGTTAATAAAGAAGGGTCACTCAAAAAAGCAAGTTCATTATGTAGAGTGCTGCACTTCTACTTTCTATGTGGCTGGTGTATTAGTAATTGATGAAAAGGTTGATGCAGCGAATTTGTTGGGAAAGCACAAAGTGTATTGTGCTGTCCAGATCAATGGTAAATCAACGAGCTCAAAGTAGACACTGGTTCAAAGTGTTTTGTTATATCAGCAGACACATTTGCTAAGGTGAGAACTAATGAACAACTCAATGTGGCTAGTAGTGCGAACCTTGTTGCTTATGGAAGTGAAGTAATTCAGACTGAAGGCTCAGTAGTGCTTTCATGTTATTTGGCTAAGAACTGTTACAGCATGTTATTCTGTGTAGTTCGAAGACCTGTGCAGGCATTATTGGGTCTTGGGCACAGTTTGAGAATGATTCTGGTTTCTTTTACGAAAGATGTTCATCACATAAGTGCATATCCTAGATGTTCTTAGTGTTTCACTGTTGCAGTCATCACTTGTGGTTTATCCCTGCTGGGTAGCCCTTGGCAGGCCCGAATATCAGAGTAAAGGATTTCCCTCCTGCGTCAGCTGTCTTGGTGCAGAGACTGATGTCAAGTAGTCAGGGCTATAAAAGGAGACAGACAACGTCATTACATCACTCTTTCTTGCCTTGGAGCCCGAAGCAGAAGCAGTTTTGCGAGTGCATTGGTCGGCTGTTGCCAGAGTGAGGGAGAAACCATCTAAAGCTAAGTACCCCATTGGCAAACCTTTTCTTGCTTTTATCCAGTGTCAGAGAAAGTCAATAATTGTCTCAGTTGTGGAAAACAGATCCCACACAGAGACTTTCATTCCTTCTGCGTCACCTGCCAAGGCCCAGACCATGATGTCCCTGGATGTCAGTTTTGTACCCTGTTTAATGCTACAACTATTGGACATATAGCTGAAATTGTACCTAGACACTTCTGCTATTCTTTGACTCATTGCGGTATGGTGTTTAGAGCTAGTAGCAAATTTGACAATTTTATTGTAGCAGGATGCTAGTTTACCTTTGAAGGTTGCTTGCAGGTTGGTATAGAGAGGAGCCCCATACATGAGGGAGGGGAGGAGGTATGTGGTAGAGAGTGTTAGCTTAGTTGATGATGTAAGGAAGCGATTGTGCCAGTAAAGCATTTCTAGTTTCTTATGGGTTTTCTTAATGTTGTCTTGGAGGTGAAGGTCGAATTTTAACTGTTTGTCTATGCCACCTAAAAGTTTGGTATGGGAGACTATTTCGATGAGAGTTTTGTTAAAAGGTGTTTGTGTCTATTTTGGAGTTTTTAGAAGGGGTAAGGATCATGATTTTACTTTTGGATGCATTAAGGTCTAAATGATTATTTTGCATCCAAATCTGTGTGCTGTCGAATATTGCTTGTGCTAACTGAATAAGTTTAGGAAGGGAATCTGTGAGCAAGTAATGGTAGAGTCATTTGCATATTGGACGAGTTTGGCAGTGGGGATGCATTTATGGAAGTAATTTATGAAGATATTTGAATAGCAGTGGGCCCAGGATAGATCCTTGGGGGGTGCCAGTTTGATTGTTAAGGTAGGGTGAGGTGGTATTATTCCATTTGGCAGCTTGCTGTCTATCAGAGAGATAACTGGAAAACCAATTTAGAAAGGAGAGAGAGAGATTAAGTTGGGTGAGTTTAGAAGAAGAGTGTGGGATATTGTATCAAAGGCTTTAGAAAGGTCTACGAGGAGAACAAATACAATATTACCAGAATCTTGGGGGTGGTTGATGTTTTTCAAGAAAGGATAGGAGGGCTCTGGTGGTACTGTGGAGAGATCTAAATCCATGTTGAGTAGGGGGTAAGTAAGTGGTTGTCTAGGAGGTATGGTAAAAGTTGATGGTGTATACATTTTTCAAGGATTTTTAAGATGGGGGGGAGAGAATGGCAATGGGGTGAAAGTTAGGGATGTCAGTGTTGTTGCCTCATTTATATAAGGGGGTTATGTAGGCTTTCTTCCAGAGAAGGGGTACATAGGATTCTTTGATAGACCGGTTGATTAGTATGCAAATAGGAAGTGCAATGCCATCTGCAGCTAGTTTGAAGAAGTTAGTTGGAAGGTTGTCAGGGGCGTTTGAACAAGGTTTTATTGCCTCATTTATATAAGGGGGTTATGTAGGCTTTCTTCCAGAGAATGGGTACATAGGATTCTTTGATAGACCGGTTGATTAGTATGCAAATAGGAAGTGCAATGCCATCTGCAGCTAGTTTGAAGAAGTTAGTTGGAAGGTTGTCAGGGGCGTTTGAACAAGGTTTTAGTTTTTGAAGTTTTTTTTTTTTTTTAATGGTAGATACTGGGTTGGGTTTAAAGGAGAAGCGAGAGTGTGTGGTAGGGTAAGGGGGGTTATGGGAAATAAGAGGTGATGGAGTTCTGGGGGAAGGATATGGTGAGTTTAGTAATAGAATCAATGAAGAAGGTGTTGAATTTGATGGCAATGATGTGGTCAGGGGAGTAGGGGTCAGGGCAGGAATTAGTTTTTTGGCCAGGACTGAAGAGGTAGATGATACTGTTCCAGAATTTTTTTGGATTGAATTTATGGTTGGTTTGAAGTTGAGAGTAGTAGGATTTGCGGTTGGACACAATTAGTTTTTTCAATTTATTGCAAAGTTGTTTGTATTCAGGGAGGGTGTTGGGTGTTTTAAATTTTTGGTGGAGTTTCTAAGTGCGTTACAGCGTCGTCTAGAGGAAGAGTTTTTAGAGGGTTCCAGTTTATTAGTTTTAGGTTATCCGAAAAGGATTTTGGGTTGAAATTTTTGAGGTTGCTGGTTAAGATATAGTTATGCTGTAAGTGTATGGGGGGAGGGGGTCGATGAATGAAGGCAGGCAAATGATCACTAAAAGAATCAGGCAAAGTGCCACTATCTGAGATATGAGAGCATACAAAGACTGATCCAGTTTTGCAAAAGCTCAACCACTAAATTAATGCTGGATGGCTGTCAAAGTAGTCACCACCTGAAGTGCAAACCTGTTTTCCTTGCAGAGATGAGATGTTGATGGAAGATGCAATTATTTTCAAAGATCCTAAAGTTCTGCTTCCTTACAACATGAATGTATCCAAATTTTGCATCCTGGTCACCCAGGTTCTGAATCTACCAAAAGAAGAGAGAGAGGATTAGTATTTTGGCCTTCACTAGTGAAACACATTAATAAAGTACTTTCTTCTTGTTTAGTATGCAGTAGTACTAAACCGTATTTACAAAGAGAACCACTAAAGCTAAGTCAAGTTCCTGAACTGTCTTGGTCAACAGTAACCACTGACATATTCAAGTGGAACAATCAACATTACTTAGTATTGATAAACTCTTGTTTGAACTGGTTTGAGATTGATTTACTATGTAATCTAACATCCACTACTGTTATTACTAAATTGAAATGTCATTTCTCAGTCCATGGTAGTCCAGACAAATTTATTTCTGACAATGGTACTCAATTTACTAGTCAGTTATTTGAGAAATTTGCAAGAGAATGGGATTTTGTATTTGTTACTAGTAGTTCAAAATATCCACAGTCAAATGGACTAACTTGAACGTGCAGTGCAGAGCAATTACTTGAAAGGTCAAAGTGTGATAATACCGATGTCTTTTTGAATTATTTAATCTTAGAAGCATACCCCGTGACGATATATTTGGCTCGCCTGCTCAGAGACTTTTATCCAGGCAAACCAGAACAACACTGTCTAGTAGTCCCAGTTTATTGAGGCCTAAAGCTAAAAACAACAAAACCATCAGAGCCCAATTATTCAGGACACATTCTATCCAGAAGGCCAGTTATGATAATTTAAGCAGATTTCTTTGTCAATTGAAGTAGAGAGACAGTGAGGATACAGATGGCGAAAGTTTTCGACCGGACTGGTTAAGTAACAGGTATATGTACCAAGCCGAGATCCTACTATATTGAATCTGAGGGTGTGGCGTGCAGGAGAAATTGCAGACATCTTCTTCCTGTACCAGAATCATTATCGCAGCATTGTTCCTGTGATACAGACTCTAGATCTCAGAGCAATCCCGATAATGTTCCTGTTCCAGAACGTGGCTTACCTTATGCTTCCATTCCTGATAATGTTCCCGATATTCGTAAAGTTGAACATTTCGGCAGAGACAGTTCCAATTGCTAAGTTTAATTCTCCGTATTATGTCACATGATTTGGTCATACTTCCAGACCTAGTGTGAAATACACAGCGACCTGGGCATAACTGTATAGGTGTACTTAGATGTCCTTCAAGGATGCATCTGCAGTCATAACAAATGGGTTGTCCTGTCGTCAGGCAGCCCTTCGGTCGGCCGGATTCCAAAGTCTGGGTCCGGCTTCGGCTGATGCCGCACTTCACCCGACGTCATCTCTGCTGGTCTTCGGGTATAAAGGCATCAGCCGACGCCATTTTCTTCAGTCTTTCTTGCCGCGTGGCGCCCGAAGCAGAAGCTGTTCGCAAGTGCCGGTCGGTCAGATCCAGAGATTACTACTACCGAATACTACTTCGAAGACTTCTAAAAGCTAAGTACCCTGTTGGGGACTCTCTTTTGCCTCAGCCGATGTCAGAAAAAGTCAATAACTGTTTAACTTGTGGGAAACAAATACCTCATAAAGATTTCCACTCTTACTGCCTGCCTTGCTTAGGCCCAGACCACGACGTAGCAGCCTGTTAGCCTGTGTTTCCTTCAACCGATGAACGCTTAGGCGTCGGTCGGAGTTTGCTGAACAGTTTTTCCGCTCAGATTTTGCGTACATTATGCCGTCGGATCCTCCGACTACCCAAATTGTTAAAAGCAAAGAAAAGACCGACACTCGCGGTCCGCGGTTTCGCCGAAACCACGGTTAAGCAAGCGCGAGTGTCTCGGTTTCGGCGAAACCGAAAAACGGTCAATCTTCAGCCGAATCCATGACTACTACTGAGGCTCCTGCTACCTTAGTTGAATCGGCCTCAGACGTTTTGCCTACTACTGTGGTTCCTAGTGATTTATCAGACACCATTCCTTTGGATGTCTCTACCCCAGCACGTGGTGCTGCTAGGCCTCCTGCAGCCATGTCTATTAAGGCCTTTGCCAGGGCTAAAGCAGCCAAAACTGTTAAATCAGTGCCTGTTAAGCCCCCCTCACACAGGCCCACTTCTAGTTCACAAATGCTTACTCTGGCAGAGGATTAATATCCTTAATTAGGGGATCCCAATCTCACCCAGACAGGGCCTCTCAGCCCCCAGAAAAGAGACCTAGAGCAGAGCCCCGAGCCAGTGTCCTCTGATGATTCTTGGATGACTCAGACATTACAGATCAGCCAGAGGCTCCTTTTTCTACTTATGAAGATTCCGATGCTGAAGAATCCATTCCATCTGCCTCTCCACCAGAGGAATTTTCCTTTGGGGAAACCTTACATGCCATGAGAGAACAATTCCAATGGCAGGGACAAGATTTCTCAGATTCAAGAAAAAGGCTTAGGACATTTCTGCACTTGCCACAACATAGGCCCTTAGCTATACCTCCAGTACTGCCTGTTGTGGATGATGCATTTAATGATGTTTGCACTGCTCCTGATACTTTACCTCCAGCCCCTGCCAAACCAGATAGATTTTACAGGGTGCCAGACACTCATCACCACCTATACAAGGCCCCACTTGCAGATCCTGAGACTATATCCCAGGGGCCTAAGGCAGTAGCCTCGACCTCAGCAAAAAACCCTATTCCTTCTGAAAGGGAATCCAGGTCCTTAGAGAGATGGGGGAAAAACGTTTACACCTCTGCTACTCTCTCAGCTAGAGCTTTAAACTGTCAGTTTCATATGATCCAATACCAAGAGTTTATGCTTGATCAGTTAACCAAGAAGCTGTCCACTGATGACTCCTTAGATAAGAAATATATTTTAGAAATGGTGAATAACATTCAGCAGGTTAGTAACCATTCTTTAAAATGTGGCTATGATGCACTGGAGGCTTCATTTAGATCAGCCATGACTGGCACAGTGATAAGAAGGCATGCATGGTTGAAAGAACAGGTCTTGCCGGATCATGTTAAAGCAAAGCTGTTAGATGCTCCTATGGATAAGGCCAGTCTATTTGGTACACCTGCTCAGCAAGTAATGAAGAAAATGGAAGAGAAGGCAAAATCTGTACAAACAGTTAAGGATTTCTTACAGGTTCAGCCCCAAGGTTTAGCAGGAACTGGCCTGCCAAAAATTGGTCCTTTCCAGACTCCTCAAAATCTCAAAGAGGCAGGAATAGACGCTCTAGAGGCAGAAATCAATCCAGAGAAGGTGCCTACAGAGGACGACAGTGGCAAGGCAATAACCGAGGCACAGACACAACCACTGCCACTGCAACAGGACAATCACAGTGACTTGGCTCTGACACCGCCTACCAGGGAGCAAATAACAGCACCTTTAGGTGGAAAGTTAGCCTTATTTTCGAAAAATTGGCACTATATCACAAAAGACAAGTGGATTTTGCAAACCATAGACCAAGGTTACAGGTTCCACTTCCACACCTTACCAGTAAAGAGGAATGCCAAACCTACCTCCAAATCAAAAAACAGAAGCTCTAAAGCAGATAGCGCAATTAACAAAGTTAAGAGCTGTGGAAAGAGTACCAATAACAGAACAGGGCAAAGGATTCTACTCCAGACTCTTCCTAGTACCAAGAAAAGAGAAAAGTTGGAGACCTATTCTCGACCTGTCCGTCTTAAACACATACATCATTGTCCCAAAATTCAAAATGCTGACCCTACAGCAACTTCTTCCCATGCTGGGCAAGGAGTGTTGGCTAGTAACTCTAGATCTCAAGGAGGCATACCTGCACGTCCCCATACGACCAAATTGCAGAAGATACCTCAGATTTCTTGCAGGATCCAGAGCATTATCAATTCTCAGCATTGCCCTTTGGCTTATCTACTGCGCCCAGAGTATTCACAAAATGCCTGGCATCAGTAATCGCTCACTGCAGGCTACAGGGAATCCATATTTATCCATACCTGGACGACTGCCTGTTACAAGCGGACAACAAAAGCAAGCTGACAACAGATTTACAAAGAGTCATTTGCTTACTACAAGCCCTGGGATACACAGTCAATTTACAAAAGTCAAGACTGATACCATCCCAAACAAGAACATTCTTGGGTGCGGAATTGGACACAGTAAAACAAATGGCATTCCTAACTGCAGAAAAACAAACAACTCCCTCTTTACTTCTTGGCATTAACAAAGCAGAACAAACTAACAGCAAGAAAAGTACTGCAGGCCTTGGGCTTCATGGCATCATGCATAATCTTGGTCCCACATGCCAGACTGCATATGAGAAAGCTACAGTGGTACCTAAAGAATTTATGGTCTCAACACAGGCACAGCTTAGAAACCGAAATCCACTAATCCCATGCCTGAAACAAGAGTTCCTATGGTGGGCTCAAGCATGCCAGTCAAACCCAGGCTTGCCCTTCCACAACTTTCAAGCAAACCAAACCATCACAACGGACGCCTCAGACCTAGGCTGGGGGCGCACATGTTGGACAAATGCATACAAGGATTGTGGACTCCAGACCAGCTGCACCTGCACATAAATCAAAAGAAATGCTGGCAGTAAAACTAGCAATCCAGAAATTCAGACCATTCCTCAAAGAAGGCCATTTAATGATAAGGACAGACAACACCACAGTCATGTGGTACATCAACAAACAGGGAGGCACTCATTCATACCCCTATGCAGAATGACTCTGGACCTTTGGAATATGGCTCTGAGCTACAACATCCAGTTACAGGCAATATTTGTGCGGAAAAAACACCCTAGCAGACATGTTAAGCAGAACCACCTCGGATGCTCACGAATGGATGCTACACCCGGACATCTTCAAGGCCATCACAAAGAAATGGGGAATGCCACAAATAGACCTATTCGCATCCCCACTCAATCACCAGCTCAAAAAGTTCTGCACAAGGACATACCACCCACTTGCATGGAAGGTGGACTCTCTATCCTTCAGTTGGAAAGGCCTGACAGCATATGCATTTCCACCTCTTCCTTTGATGCACAAGGTACTACTGAAAATCAAAGAGGAACGCCCAAGGATAATCCTGATAGCACCGAATTGGCCAAGACAACACTGGTATCCATTGCTGAGGAGCATGTCTCAGGGGAGAATGTGGTCAATACCCCTGATGCCTTTGATGTTAACTCAGAACAGCTACAACATCATGCACCCAAACCTAAAAACCTTGCAACTGACTGCCTGGAACATCACATAGCAGCAACTAACCCAGACCTATCCCAAAGGGTTAAAGACATTATCCTTGAAGCCCGCAGACCTTCAACAAGAAGGAACTATGCAGGAAAATGGAAAAGATTTGTCATTTGGAGTACTGAAAGAGGAAAAGATGTGTCGAACATAGATATTGCTAACATCCTGGAGTACTTGGCAGAGCTTCTACATACAGGCCTGTCCTATTCCTCCATCAAGATACATGCAGCTATTTCAGCAGAATACAGCTTCGATCCACCTGTCTTTTCGCATCCTCTACTCAGGCAGTTCCTCAGAGGGATCAAGAATGTAAAACCTCCTAGGAAACCACCATTACCAGCATGGGACTTGAACTTTGTGCTAGAAAAATTGACACTCCCTCCATTTGAACCAGCAGCAACAGCAGATCTTCAACACCTATCATGGAAAACTGCTTTCCTACTGGCAATTACTTCAGCAAGGAGGGTTTGAACTACAGGCCTTAATGGCAGTACAACCCTTCCTAATCTTCCATCAAGATAGGGTGTCCATGAGAACTAATCCTACATTTATGCCTAAGGTGGTATCCAGAGTGTCTTTAAACCAGGCAATCCACCTACCTACCTTCTTTCCCAATCCACAGAACAGGGGGGAAAGACTGCTGCATACCTTGGATGTACATAGACAGTTCACGCTACTACCTGGACAGAACCAAAGGTGACAGAAAAACTGACCAGCTTTTAGTAGCCTATGCAACAGGAAGGGAAGGAAAAGCAATATCCAAACAGACAATCTCCAAATAGATAGGAAATTGCATAAGATTCTGTTACTCCTACCATGGAAAACCAATTCCACAGAACATAAGACCTCATTCTACAAGGGCTACAGCCACTACCACAGCTTTCTTACGAGGAGTGGCAACCAAGGACATTATTGAGGCGGCTACTTGGACCTCCGTGCATACATTTGCCAAGCATTATAATTTACCTCTATACTCTAGATCTCGAGCAGGGTTTGCCACTGCTGTACTGCAAGGGATCCTAACTACACCATAATTCTTCTTCCTCCTCCCCTAGTTTGGCTATGGTATTCTACCCATTTGTTATGACTGCAGATGCATCCTTGAAGGACATAGTACAGTTTTGTACCTACCATAAATGTAGATGTCCGAACAGGATAGCATCTGCAGTCAGGATTACCCACCCTCCTTCACTACTGTGGTACTCTTAGGTTATTTACCCTCATAATAGCTAGCTGGGGGGAGGATCTCTTATGGTGTATTTGTTTGTATATATGTACATACATTGTTATTTTTTGTGTTTGCCTTCTACTTTTTGGAAACATTGGCATTTATCCAAAATTTAGCTTTCCTAGAGGGCAACTGGCATCTGGGGCAAGAAACACTGAGGAAAATGGCGTCGGCTGATGCCTTTATACCCAAAGACCAGCAGAGATGACGGGTGAAGTGCAACATCAGCCGAAGCCGGACCCAGACTTTGGAATCCGGCCGACCGAAGGGCTGCCTGAGGACAGGACAACCCATTTGTTATGACTGCAGATGCTATCCTGTTCGGACATCTACATTTATGGTAGGTACAAAACTGTACTTTCCAGCCAATGTCAGACCACATTCCACAAGAGCTACAGCCACCTCTACAGCATTAAGAGGGGTGCCTACTAAGGACATTCTAGAAGCTGCTACATGGAGCTCCGTGCATACATTCTCAATACACTACAATCTCCCTCTATAGTCCAGATCCAGAGCAGGCTTTGCTTCGGCAGTCCTGCAGGGTTTGATTGCCACACCATCTTTCTCCTAGAGCATTCCTCCTCCCCCAGGTAAGCTATGGTATTCTACCCACATGTTATGACTGCAGTTGCATTCTTGTAGGACATAGTACAGTTTTGTACCTACCATAAATGTAGATGTCCGATAGACATGCAACTGCAGTCCCATCCCACCCTCCATACCCCTCTATGCCTAGGGTCCACTCCTATCCCTGTTTCTCTTAGCTGGGGATATCTGTTACGGTGTATCTGTTTATTGCTTACTTATTTGTCTGGAATCCAGACTTTGGAATCCGGCCGACCGAGGGCTGCCTGAGGCAGGACAACCCACATGTTATGACTGCAGTTGCATGTCTATCGGACATCTACATTTATGGTAGGTACAAAACTGTACTTTTTCCTCCTTCCAGCCCCCTGTTTTGCTCTATCTTTCTATCTCTCCTCTCTATGGCTGTTCCTAATGGTATTGGTATTTACTTTTTACTGATGGTGGTTTCCACACCATATACTAGCTCCCCATTTGGGGGGTCCTGACATTTGGGGCAAGAAAAATTGATGTAATGGCATTGGCTGCCTGTTTTTATACCTGACATCATGGAAGAAGTGACAGCACCCAACGCAGAAATACTAAGACTCTGGTATTTGGGCCAACTGAGGTCTACCTTCAAGCAGATAACCCAAGTGTGATGACTGCAACAGTGAGTACACTCAAACATCTACATTTATGGTAAGTGTACACAACTGTATTTTATAGAATATTTTGAGAGAGTTTCATATCTTTTCGAGAAGCTAAAACAAAGGCAATAGCTGTAATTTGTGTACCTACACATGAATTGGTTCAGCAATAGCCATATTTATGGAGACATGATAAATTGAAGTATGTAGGAGTATGGATTAAAAATTATTCCAGTGTGGCAGCTAAGAATTTATGGAAAGAGACTAAACAAAAGATAATACAAAAACTGAGAAAATTGAAGCTTTTGTTATATGGATATGACTAGTAAGATACAAGCAGTCGAAATGTTTTTGGTCTCTTTAATCTAATACACAGGTCAGGCATATTTTTATAAACTAGAGAAAAAGTTGTGGATAGCAGTTAATAAGGAGCTGAGGGACTTTATCTGGGAGGGGAAAATGGCAAGAGTCAAGTGGGATAAGATGATTCTTCCAGTAGATCAAGGTAGATTGGAATTACCCGAATTGATTGGGTACTTCTTAGCCACACAGTTAAGGCTCCTATACATAGCACAAGCTGAAAACTGTAGTTCAAAATGGAAAATGATGATGAAATGGAGAAAAGCACAAGAAACAAGGAGAGACTGGGATTTTGGATGCAGGCATTTAAGGAGAATAACAATAATCATACAGAATATTATATCCGTAGAGTAGCAGAAAGTATCCTAAGAACTAAGCCAACCTGGGAGTGGAGAAAGAAGATTCTGCCAATAGTGATGACTACAATTAGGGATATAAACAGTGGGCTGGAATGTATTGGAGAAAAATGGCAAAGGAACCAAGGTATTGGGAGCAAATACCTAGAGAGGGAAAGGTAATAGAATGGGAAGAGGCCAAGAATTTATTCAGACTACAGGTTAGAGATGGACTTCCCTGTAAGGAATTGATATGAGTATAGGCAAAGAGAAAGAATTGGAGGGGGGTCCTAAATTAAATGAAAGACCAGCACTGCTAGAGTTTTTAGTAGAATCTATAACAGACGCTGACATTAAAGAAATAATTAGTATAGAGTATAAATTATTGCATGATTATAATAATCAATCAGAGGAGGTTAGAAAGGATTGGTAATAGAGATTAAATAAGAAATTCACAAAGAAATAATGGGAGGATATATGTATGTCTCCCATACTGATATTTAAAGTTTCACTTAAGTCCACTCCTGTGTTCTTTTTTTCCTGCCTGCGTTTGGGGCTGAGGGATAATTTCTCAGCTTCAGAATCTTACATAGTACAGAAATACAACAGACACCTATATCATTCATCCAGAAAGTGCTCTACTGATATTTAAAGTGAGGTGTCATATTTTAAATAATTTGTACCAGTCCAATATTGACTTGCACAACACCGGAACGACAGCTGTTAACAGTACAAAATTTGTTTTCCATACCCCTTTTAGCTCCTGTGACATGTTTTTTACTTGCCTGTAGATTTTATTTGCTATCACTGTGCCCAAGGTGGGTTCACCTAGGTAAGCCATATTGTACTCCCTCTTCTTCCATGTACGTAGTCCCTCCCATGTTACCTAATATCCAGGGCAACTTTATTTCAGCCTCATAGTCACAGGCTCCATTTTTAACTTTTACACTGCTCGGCTAGTCGTTTCACTATGCCTGTAGTTGCACACCAAGTAAGCAGCCTTTATTTATTTCTTTTTTATCCATATAATTTGATAAAGATATAACTGTTTCTTGCCTCTGAAGCCTAAATAATATCTTGATTCTAAGTTGATAAATTGCTGAACAGTTTGAATCTCTAACTAAAATTGAAGAGTTGCTGCATTGCATAGGTTATCTGTGCTGTTATTTTACTTTCTTTTGACAGCCTGTACAAACACAGTGCATTGCTACCTGTGGTAAATATCTCTCCTACAATCTGCAACTACCATTGTTTCTAGTGTGCTCATTTTACCCTGTACTATACAGTTTGTACAAGTTGCTTATTAGACAACATTTCAATTCTGTTTTATAAAGTGGCTTACTAGGTGGCACTTCACAGTTAGCTGCTGTTGTATATTGTTTGTGTACTGTATTTATTAGCAAAGGTTCAAGTGCATTATCGGTTGATTTAATTTTATTAGCAAAGTTTAAAGTGCATTATCTGTTGATTTAATTTGCTTAAGAATCTGTTGTTTTGTCCTTCCTTTAACTTTTTTTCATCTATTTACCCTTTTCCAATTCACTTAAGTCCATGCCTGTGTTCTTTTTTCCTACCTGTGTTTGCAGCTAAGGGATCATCTCTCAGCTTCAGAAAATGACATTATGCAAAAATACAATATTTAAATCATTTTTACCAGTGCAATATTTCTGTAGGCAGCATTGGTGTGCACAACACCAGAATGATAGCTGTTAACAATACTGAATTTGTTTTCTGCTCTTTAAACCACTTGCACTTCCCTATTGTACGCTTGGGCTCACTCTGCTCCTCTACCTTACCCCCATTCCCACCCACTCCTCTTTCATTACATTTATACTCTCTTAGCCACACCCCTGTGCTCGTTGACCAATCCCCCATCTACATTTCCTATCTAACAATCATCACTTCCTACCCCTTGTAGTATTTCTCTCTAAATGTCTTCCGTTTTTCACACTCAATATTCCTATTTTCTCTTTTTGTAACACTTTTTATTCTTTCACATGCAGCATCTTTAAAGCTCCAGTCATCTCCTAGAACAGACTAAGCAGCCAACTTCACATTTTCCCCCACAGAGTTTCTATTCTAACATTAGCCCTAGCCTATATTATATAAATTATCTTTCTGCAAATAAATCTGTTCTTTCCATAGTTCCTTATGTTATTCTCCCAACCCCATTGACTCTGTTCCCTGCTGTGCCACCTCTAAACTATCTCATATTATACACCATCTTTCCCATATCCTGTCTTCCCTCATCTATTCTGGAGACATCCACCCTAACCCTGGGCCCTCCAACACTTCCTCCCCCTCGCACACTACCTTCCCTAAATTTTCCAGAACTCTTCACATTACTACTCTAAACTTCCAAAGTATCTGCAGTAAATCCTCTGAATTACAAGCCTGGCTCATTCAACAGTAAAACTAATATCCTAGCTACTACAGAAACATTGTTAAAACCTTTTATACAGGACTCTTTGTTTCTCCCAACAAACTGTAGCATAAGTAGAGCAGATAGGCTTAATAAAAAAAGGAGGTGACGTTGCCATCATGTACCCTAATATTTTCAACATCTGTCCAGTTAAAGATTCTGTCCCTCCCCATTAATACCCTACCACCTAACTGCTCTCAACAGTCTTCCCACCTAGAGTTCTACCTCTCTTCCATCCCCACCACATTCATCAAAAAAATTATTTTTGAAATTAAAACCCTGCTCAAACTTAGCCTATAAAATCCCAACCAATTTTCTTAAAATCGCTGCTGATACTGTGGCCTACCCCATTAGCATTCTGATTAATCCATCAATTCTAGATTCCTATGTCCCTTGTCTTTGGAAAGAAGCAATCATCCTTCCTCTACAGAGTGTCGGCCCATTAGCTGGTATCTCCAACTTTCGACCCATTGTTATAGTTTCTCCTATCTCTAAAATACTTGAAAAATGTGTACAAAAACAACTTTAAGCCTGTTGCCTAAAAAAACAAAACAAAATCCTCTCCCTAACACAGCATGGTTTCTACCCAGGTCACAGTACATCCACTGCATTAATTTCCTTCCTAGACACAGTTAACAAAGCCAGGGATTCAGGCTACACCGTTTCCAGCCTTTTCTTAGATCTGTCAAAAGCATTTGACACCATCTTGCACTTTGTCCTCCTATCTCACCTCTCAAGTATAGGGTTATCTTCCCAGTCACTTAATTGGTTCAAAAGCTATCTCTCCAACAGTGAGCACACTGTCAAATGGCACAGTTCAATTTCCCCTACCCTTCGCAACTCCAAAGGTGTCCCCCAATATTCAGTCTCTGCCTGTCTATCCTGTAGAGCTCCCTAGTTCAGTGTGCAGACTACTCCACCATAGTCTGCTCTGCACCCAGTACAAAAATTCTACAGCAAAGTATCCAAGCAGCATTTTCCTCTGTGGAGACATGGGTACACAATAATCACCTTTCTCTAAACACCCCCCCCCCAAAAGAAAACTAAACTCATGATTTTTACACCTGTAGAACAGAGTGTGTGTGTTTGCTTTGTCTCTAAGAAGCATATCAAGGACTGAGCGTGCGTATATAAACAGCAGGCATGTGCCATACTCAGTGCCATTTTGGAAGTGCAGCCAGAGATTGAGCATGTGAGAATGAATGCAGTTAGTTTGTATACAAGTTACCCAAGTTGAAATTAATAAGCTATAGTCATGATGTGTTTGTACATAGTAAGGCTACTTGAACAGAATCCACAAAGGACTTGTGTATTACATCCTGACTAGACGCGTGACATGGTGTCAGAACTGGGATTCCAGAGATTCATATTCAGAGCCATGAAGTGCAGAGATAACTGTGAAGGTAAAGTAAGAGAAATGAGCATGAAAGAGAGCCAGAAAAGAACCAAAGTTAATGAAAATTTGCACAAACAATTTATTTTAGAAAAAAAGATAAAACAGAGCATTACAAGGGCGCAAACCATATTATTAAACAAGCGAGAGGCACAAAAGGTTTATTAATTAAACAAAATGTTTGATTAAGATATTTGATAAAATGATTATCAGAAAAGCAAAATGAGTATGTTTAAAGCAAAATGGGCATGTTTAGAGTAAAACGAGCACAAGAAAAATACAGTGGGCATGAAAAGAGATTGAATGAGCAAAATGAGTATAATAAGGGTAAAAAGGGCACATTAAGCATAAATAAAGCAAGGCGAGAATGTTTTTTGGCAAAGTGCTGTGTTTTAGCATAACTACTGCTTCATATTGTGTCAAGGCATAACTAGAGTTATTTGAAGTGTCTGAAAGTGTGTAAAAGTGCTTACAGTGTGTACTTATTACTGTGCATGTATTCTGAAGAGTTTATTTGTATGCAAAGTGCAACTATTTTGTGAAGTACAGTCAAAGTAAAGGCATTTTGAAAAGTTTCTTGTGCTGGGTGTATCTTTTTGCAAAGTGCCGCCATTCCATTAAAGAGCGTTTCTTGCACTGTAAAGATTTATCTAGCAAAGTTCTGCCATTTTGGAGAAGTTTCAGTGTGCCCGTATACTGTTTATTCGCAAAATGCATTTACTTCAAAATGTTTCTTACTCTGAGCTTCTTCTGCCCAGTTCATTCACACAATCCAGTTATTTGAAATGTTTCTTACACTGATAAGAAGTGATTTCTTGCAGTGCAGCAATTTTGAGAGTATTTTTGTGCCCGCAAGACTTATTTTGCAAAGTTCAGTTATTCAGAGGCTTGTTGTGCCATTGGACAAAGTTACAAGTACTGGCTTGCATTTCTGGCATATGTGTATATGTGTGTGTTCATACATATTTGCAAAACCCTTCATTGGTATGTGCTAATATGGCAAACTGATTGCAAAAGCCCTCACCATTTGTGTTTGATCAGAATATTGCAGAGAATTGGAGAATATTTGACCAAGAATGCAATGTTTTTATACAAGCAGCTTATTCAGACAAAGATACACACACCAAGGCATTCATTTTGTTAAATCTAGCTGGGTCAGAGGCCATTGAAAGAGAGCATTCATTTATGTATGCATCAGCAGTGTATGAAGGTGAAGATGAAGGTGAAAATCGTCATATTGTTGTACAGGCTGAATCAAGGGAAACCCCAGAGTGTCTGAAGTGCAAATTCAGGGAAATGTGTAACCACCAGCCAAATATTACATTGGAGAGGCATTTGTTTTACACAAGAGATCAGAAACCAGGGGAGACTTTTGCAGCTTACATTACTAACCTGAGAAACAAAGCTAAAATGTGTTGGTTTGGTGACTTAAAAATTTGTTAATAAAGGACAGGCTTGTGTGTGGTATTACTGTTTGAAAGATTTTGCTTCGTGATAGTGATTTAATGTTGAGTAAACCCTTTGAGATTTATCAAATCCATGAAGTTACAGAAAGACACACAAGTATGCTTGCAAGTGACAAGAGCATGGTTTCAGTAGGCTCCAGAGTAAATGTAGATAGTATGCAACATGTGGCAAACAGAAGCAGGCCTAAGCACATGACAGCCACAGCCCCTACTGGTTCACTAGGGAAACCATGTAGTTTTCCAGGAAGTTCTAAAAAAGGAGCATGCTCAGTGCAGTACAAGCGCGAGTCAGCAAAACCCAAATCCACTTTATTGTTAACCGTCCCAGCTGTGGTGCCAATCATGCGTCTAAAAGAGGATAATGCTTAGCATTTGGTCAGAAAAAAAAATGGAACCATTTTTAAAAGTTTTGCAAATCAAGTAAGCCTCATACGGTTAATAAAGAAGGGTCACTCAAAAAAGCAAGTTCATTATGTAGAGTGCTGCACTTCTACTTTCTATGTGGCTGGTGTATTAGTAATTGATGAAAAGGTTGATGCAGTGAATTTGTTGGGAAAGCACAAAGTGTATTGTGCTGTCCAGATCAATGGTAAATCAACAAGCTCAAAGTAGACACTGGTTCAAAGTGTTTTGTTATATCAGCAGACACATTTGCTAAGGTGAGAACTAATGAACAACTCAATGTGGCTAGTAGTGCGAACCTTGTTGCTTATGGAAGTGAAGTAATTCAGACTGAAGGCTCAGTAGTGCTTTCATGTTATTTGGCTAAGAACTGTTACAGCATGTTATTCTGTGTAGTTCGAAGACCTGTGCAGGCATTATTGGGTCTTGGGCACAGTTTGAGAATGATTCTGGTTTCTTTTATGAAAGATGTTCATCACATAAGTGCATATCCTAGATGTTCTTAGTGTTTCACTGTTGCAGTCATCACTTGTGGTTTATCCCTGCTGGGTAGCCCTTGGCAGGCCCGAATATCAGAGTAAAGGATTTCCCTCCTGCGTCCGCTGTCTTGGTGCTGAGACTGACGTCAAGTCGTCAGGGCTATAAAAGGAGACAGACAACGTCATTACATCACTCTTTCTTGCCTTGGAGCCCGAAGCAGAAGCAGTTTTGCGAGTGCATTGGTCGGCTGTTGCCAGAGTGAGGGAGAAACCATCTAAAGCTAAGTACCCCATTGACAAACCTTTTCTTGCTTTTATCCAATGTCAGAGAAAGTCAATAATTGTCTCAGTTGTGGAAAACAGATCCCACACAGAGACTTCCATTCCTTCTGTGTCACCTGCCAAGGCCCAGACCATGATGTCCCTGGATGTCAGTTTTGTACCCTGTTTAATGCTACAACTGTTGGACGTATAGCTGAAATTGTACCTAGACACTTCTGCTATTCTTTGACTCATTGCGGTATGGTGTTTAGAGCTAGTAGCAAATTTGACAATTTTATTGTAGCAGGATGCTAGTTTACCTTTGAAGGTTGCTTGCAGGTTGGTATAGAGAGGAGCCCCATACATGAGGGAGGGGAGGAGGTATGTGGTAGAGAGTGTTAGCTTAGTTGATGATGTAAGGAAGCGATTGTGCCAGTAAAGCATTCCTAGTTTCTTATGGGTTTTCTTAATGTTGTCTTGGAGGTGAAGGTCGAATTTTAACTGTTTGTCTATAATGCCACCTAGGAGTTTGTTTTGGGAGACTATTTCGATGAGAGTTTTGTTAAAAGGTGTTTGTGTCTATTTTGGAGTTTTTAGAAGGGGTAAGGATCATGATTTTACTTTTGGATGCATTAAGGTCTAAATGATTATTTTGCATCCAAATCTGTGTGCTGGCGAATATTGCTTGTGTTAACTGAATAAGTTTAGGAAGGGAATCTGTGAGCAAGTAATGGTAGAGTTATCTGCATATTGGACGAGTTTGGCAGTGGGGATGCATTTATGGAAGTAATTTATGAAGATATTGAATAGCAGTGGGCCCAGGATAGATCCTTGGGGGGTGCCAGTTTGATTGTTAAGGTAGGGTGAGGTGGTATTATTCCATTTGGCAGCTTGCTGTCTATCAGAGAGATAACTGGAAAACCAATTCAGAAAGGAGAGAGAGAGATTAAGTTGGGTGAGTTTAGAAGAAGAGTGTGGGATATTGTATCAAAGGCTTTAGAAAGGTCTACGAGGAGAACAAATACAATATTACCAGAATCGTGGGGGCGGTTGATGTTTTTCAAGAAAGGATAGGAGGGCTCTGGTGGTACTGTGGAGAGATCTAAATCCATGTTGAGTAGGGGGGTAAGTAAGTGGTTGTCTAGGAGGTATGGTAAAAGTTGATGGTGTATACATTTTTCAAGGACTTTTAAGATGGGGGGGAGAGGATGGCAATGGGGTGAAAGTTAGGGATGTCAGTGTTCTTGCCTCATTTATATAAGGGAGTTATGTAGGCTTTCTTCCAGAGAAGGGGTACATAGGATTCTTTGATAGACCGGTTGATTAGTATGCAAATAGGAAGTGCAATGCCATCTGCAGCTAGTTTGAAGAAGTTAGTTGGAAGGTTGTCAGGGGCGTTTGAACAAGGTTTTAGTTTTTGAAGTTTTTTTTTTTTTATGGTAGATACTGGGATGGGTTTAAAGGAGAAGCGAGAGTGTGTGGTAGGGGAAGGGGGGTTATGGGAAATAAGAGGTGATGGAGTTCTGGGGGAAGGATATGGTGAGTTTAGTAACAGAATCAATGAAGAAGGTGTTGAATTTGATGGCAATGATGTGGTCAGGGGAGTAGGGGTCAGGGCAGGAATTAGTTTTTTGGCCAGGACTGAAGAGGTAGATGATACTGTTCCAGACTTTTTTTGGATTGAATTTATGGTTGGTTTGAAGTTAAGAGTAGTAGGATTTGCGGTTGGACACAATTAGTTTTTTCAATTTATTGCAAAGTTGTTTGTATTCAGGGAGGGTGTTGGGTGTTTTAAATTTTTGGTGGAGTTTCTAAGTGCGTTACAGTGTCGTCTAGAGGAAGAGTTTTTAGAGGGTTCCAGTTTATTAGTTTTAGGTTATCCGAAAAGGATTTTGGGTTGAAATTTTTGAGGTTGCTGGTTAAGATATAGTTATGCTGTAAGTGTATGGGGGGAGGGGGTCGATGAATGAAGGCAGGCAAATGATCACTAAAAGAATCAGGCAAAGTGCCACTATCTGAGATATGAGAGCATACAAAGACTGATCCAGTTTTGCAAAAGCTCAATCACTAAATTAATGCTGGATGGCTGTCAAAGCAGTCACCACCTGAAGTGCAAACCTGTTTTCCTTGCAGAGATGAGATGTTGATGGAAGATGCAATTATTTTCAAAGATCCTAAAGTTCTGCTTCCTTACAACATGAATGTTCCAAATTTTGCATCCTGGTCACCCAGGTTCCGAATCTACCAAAAGAAGAGAGAGAGGATTAGTATTTTGGCCTTCACTAGTGAAACACATCAATAAAGTACTTTCTTCTTGTTTAGTATGCAGTAGTACTAAACCACATTTACAAAGAGAGAACCACTTCAACTAAGTCAAGTTCCTGAACTGTCTTGGTCAACAGTAACCACTGACATATTCAAGTGGAACAATCAACATTACTTAGTATTGATAAACTCTTGTTTGAACTGGTTTGAGATTGATTTACTATGTAATCTAACATCCACTACTGTTATTACTAAATTGAAATGTCATTTCTCAGTCCATGGTAGTCCAGACAAATTTATTTCTGACAATGGTACTCAATTTACTAGTCAGTTATTTGAGAAATTTGCAAGAGAATGGGATTTTGTATTTGTTACTAGTAGTTCAGAATATCCACAGTCAAATGGACTAGCTTGAACGTGCAGTGCAGAGCAATTACTTGAAAGGTCAAAGTGTGATAATACCGATGTCTTTTTGAATTATTTAAATTTAGAAGCATACCCCGTGACGATATATTTGGCTCGCCTGCTCAGAGACTTCTATCCAGGCAAACCAGAACAACACTGTCTAGTAGTTCCAGTTTATTGAGGCCTAAAGCTAAAAACAACAAAACCATCAGAGCCCAATTATTCAGGACACATTCTATCCAGAAGGCCAGTTATGATAATTTAAGCAGATTTCTTTGTCAATTGAAGTAGAGAGACAGTGAGGATACAGATGGCGAAAGTTTTCGACCGGACTGGTTAAGTAACAGGTATATGTACCGAGCCGCGATCCTACTATATTGAATCAGAGGGTGTGGCGTGCAGGAGAAATTGCAGACATCTTCTTTCTGTACCAGAATCATTATCGCAGCATTGTTCCTGTGATACAGACTCTAGATCTCAGAGCAATCCCGATAATGTTCCTGTTCCGACGACGGGCTTACCTTTTATGCTTCCATTCCTGATAATGTTCTCCCGAGCACATATTTGTAAGAAGTTGAACATTTGTGAGAGAGACAGTTTCAATTACTAAAATTCCGTATTATGTCACATGATTTGGTCATACTTCCAGACCTAGTGTGAAATACACAGCGACCTCGACATAACTGTATAGGTGTACTTAGTTCTGCATAGTTCTGTATAATTGCGTGACAAAGAGCTATTTGTATTGTTTGCATGTCTACTGATGTTCTCAGTATTACATGATCTATTTCTCAGAGAGGGAGGATGTAGAACAGAGTGTGTATGCCGTGTCTTTAAGAAGCATGTCAAGGACTGATTTTGCGTATATAAATAGCAGGCATGTGCCATACTCAGTGCCATTTTGGAAGTGCAGCCAGAGAGTGAGCATGTGAGAATGAATGCAGTTAGTTTGTATATAAGTTACCTAAATTAAAGTTAATAAGCTAAAGTCATGATGTGTTTGTACATAATAAAGCTGCTTGAACAGAGCCCAAAAAGGCTCGTCTATTATATCCTGACTAGACGAGGTACAACACCCAATTGACAATACCATATAAACAAAGCTGACCTCAACATATACTCTCTCAACTCTACAAAAATAGAGCTAGTAACCCACACCAGTTTGTTAGGGGTAATAATCGATGAAAACCTCAAATTTGATTTGCATATTAAAAACACTGTAAGTAAGAACCATAAAAAGCTAGGGCTGCTCTCCCGATTAAAGAAATGCTAGCATGATCGTACCTTTTACCATCTCTAACCTATAGTGAGCCTTTAGTAACCAACCTGCAGTCTTCCATGCAGTCAAAATTAGAAACATGTTATAATAAGATTGCTAAAGTCGCTACAAACAGCCGCCATTCAACTCTCCACTGTATTGCCCTAAAAAAGTTACGTTTCAAACTCCCCCACTACCTATTACTCCTCCAGCTCACAATTACTCGTGAACTTATTTATAGGCCACAAGACTGCCCTGCACTTAACTCTTTACTCACCCTTTATAATCCCACTAGGCCTCAGCAATCTGAACAACAGCAGCTTCTTCAAGTCCATAAATCTAAAATACCTGCAGGACAGTTGTTATACACATGGATTGCCAAAAAATGTAATATTCTGCCTACATTCATCCGCTTTACAACATATAACCCCTGCAACTTTAAAACTGCTCTTCAGAACCATCTCCTCTCCACCTGGATATGTAACTGCTCAATTCCTTCCTCTGCCATTACCTAATATACCTACTGAACCTAATCTGTCCATCTCTAGCCCCTTCTAATGTATTTCATTTTCTTGCCTAATCCTATTAAACACTAACTACTTAATATCACCTCTTGCCTTATCATAATCTCCTAAGCACATTTACCTTCTCTTTCCTTCTTTCCAGTTTGCGTTCTACTTCTGTATATGTTTATATTATAATTCTTCACTACTAGTAAATCCTTGACCTGCATACTTACTTTGCAGGTTATGACCTGCACAATATTTAACCCCTTCTGTCTAGCTTGTATTTGTCAAATGGTCTGATGGCCAGTACTTCAACCAATATTACACTGTTGATAATATAATGTTATATCACCTGTGTCTATATTGTATGATTTTCATGCAGTTTTATTGTATAATTTTCATGTAATTTTATTTTGTAAATTTTGAAAAATGTTTATTTTTGAAAATTGTTAATCTCTGTCACCTGGGCCTTTTTTCCCTGGGCCTCCACTGAAAATGGAATTTCACGGGCCCAGTGGACTTTCCCGGTAATTAAGTGCCACTAAATAAATTATATATATATATATATATATATATATATATATATATGCAACAAAGTATAGAAGATTTAGAATTTTTGCTTGGAAATGTTTACATATGTATTTTTATATCCCAAGTAGACTCCAGAGATTTTTCCTCGGGTAGAGAGCAAATGTTGGAGGTGTGACGGAGAAGAAAGAGGGAAAGAGGTAATGGGGACACATTTTCTGGGAGTGTAATCAGTTGGCTGACTTTAAAGATTCCCTGCAGACTACACAGTCGGAGATACTGAGTGAGCAAATTGGTGTAACTAGAGAAATGATAAGGACTTGCTGAGTCTAATTATGGTAGCTGCCAAAAAAGCAAATACTAGAAAATGGAAATCAAAGTGTAAACCAACTTTACTAGAAGTAGTGAATATAGTAACAGATATAAAACTGGAGTTGGTATCTTTAAAAGGGGGTAGTAGCAAGTTACATAGGAAAAAATGGGAATTGTTGGAATGATTCTTACATGGAAGGAATGAGGTTTAAAAGAAGACAAGACCTGAATGAGCTATGTAATGTCTTAGTGACATGATTGGGTAGATTATAAATGATATGTAATGTTTGCAACTAGGATTATGTCATTATGGTTTGTGATGTAAAGTGCTTGCAGCTGGGATTATGTCCCTATGGTTTGTTTTCATTTATGTAAATGTATGAGTGTTTTTGTTGTGAAGAAATGAGACACTGTTATTTGTGCTAGCATGTCTGGCTGAAGTTTTGTATATAATTGCAGATTACCCTGTGTGCTATATGCCAGGATGACTAGCTATGATATTGTAAATAAGTTCTTGCGTGTTGATTTATAATCTGTTTGTACAGAATGTTTTAAAGACTTGAACAGTGCCCTTTACATTTCTAACTGTGCATGTTTGTGAAGAAAGAGTCTAAAGGCAAACTGTCTCAGATTCAGCTGATTTGCAGATGAGGTCATTGGAATGTTGACAGTTGCTGAGTGTTACTGTCAGAAGCTGAAAGATAGGAAGGAACTTTGCAGTACAGCTGATGGTCAGTTTTTAAAATAAATGAAAATTAGAACTGGAACAGTTATGACAGTTGGGCTACTTTATAAAAGAGCTTGCTGAAGACAGTAGTCAGCTGTCCTTTATAGTTGTTCACAGATGTGTACTGTGCAGTGGATACCCAGAATGACTTGTCAAGAACTGTAAGCCTGCCTTTGCTCTGTTGTAGTAATTTAGTTTAGATCAGGGACACAGTGTTCTTTAGTTAGTTAGGAAATTATGACTAATACGTGAGATCAGTTTTCTCTAAATGTCGGATTTCTGTCTTTCAGTACTAATTTCATTTTCATGATGATTGAGTTCTGTTTTACTGGAAATTACTGTTTTATATTATTAATAATTTTGCTCATTATTAAATATTTTATTAACTTACATTGTGGCTGATTAGTCAGTGTTTTCTTTAGAATTGTTGGAGAGTGCTTATTCTTGCCTTGATAACTTCCTGGACCACTCGAAAGCCTGGCTGCTGAGGTCATTTGCTGTTTGTTTTAATATTTAATTTTCATAATTAGACACCCTTTTAGAAGGGTATGAAGGCATTATAATTGGTGGCAGAGTTACCATATTATTTTGAGGAAGGGACACAGCTGGAAATCTGTGTCAGCCTTTTCCCAGAAGTGTTTGGTTGTGTAAGATTTAATTTGTCTAAGTGTGAGTGTATCAGAGGTCTTAAACTGGGACACATTGCTCTGAATTGTGTAATAAGGAGTTATAGTTGGGGTGGATGGAAGGCTACAGTCCAGTCCCAGGCTATAGAGCATGTTCCTGTTGTGCTGTTGGGGGAAAATTGTGAAATATTACTCCTGTTTAAGTGACAGTCTCACATTGAAGTCAGCGGTGAGGATTGAAACTTCTTAGTTAGTGACCCAGGATAGTGGGAGACGTCAAATTATTTGGTGGCAGTTCAGTGGGATATTAACTGGACATCACATATGTCATAAATGATAATTTAATAAAGATGTTTCTTGTTAAAAAAAATGTTTTTTTGAACAACAAAACTGTGAAATATATGTCATTATCGACTGATTGTAAACATCAGTAATTTATAAGAAAATGAAGACATGAGTGAAAGTCTGATTGATAGTGCAGAGGATTAAGGCTCTAAGCTCTTAGTAAATTGCTACCTGTAGTTAAGGAAATGGGGTTTGCGAATTTCTGTTTTAACGTGGTGAACTAGGAGTAATGTTTAAGTGAATTGGTCTCAGTCACAGAGTAGACAAATGGATTTGGGAGAATTCAAACTACAAAAAGCAGTTTAACTCTGAGCTTTAACTGGCAAACAAGTTGAATTTGCTTAAAGTTACCAGAACAACATGCATTGCAAGGAAGTGCTTTTTTCTGAACAGTGAGAACTATGGAACTCTAATGACTGACATTGAGTAGCTGTAATCATCAATGATTTACCAAAAAAAAAAAAGTTTAAGGTGGTCTGGCAGTAGTTGGGGAAGATTAAGGCTCCATGCCTTCTGTAGTTAAAGGTATAGGGTTTAGTTCTTCCTACTTTAATTTGACTACTGTGCAATTCTGAGCAAGTCACTTAACCAGACAGTACTCTGAAGAATCATTTGTTTTATGACAAAATTCTGACTGGAGGTATTGATTGAAATTGACTAATACTTGCTTACCACTGTCTTCTGAGCTCAGGTAGAGAAGACGCACATACACGCAGACATACTTGCACACAATTGTAAAAAGCCCATTCCAGACCAGTTATGATATGTTTTAAAGACGACTGCTGTGCTTTTGCACTGAAGAATTCTGAAGCCAGAGCGACCATGCTTAGAACAAGGATGTGAGAAGTGCTTTTAAGAAGAGTTGTAGTGAGATCTGCTTCCTTTGCTTCAGATGTTAAAATAATAAAGTTGAATGGGAAGTGAGAAGTGGGAAAGCCTGCATCAGATGTTAAAAAAAACAAATGATGCTGAACAAAAAAATGATGTGAAGTTGTTCTATCTCGCCGTTTTGTTCTTACACGTGGCAAGGGTCAGAGCCAATCCCTCTGCTCCGAAACGGCCACTTTTCAAGCTCAGACTCTCAGAGAAGCTCGAGACCTAATGTGTATCCCATGATGCTCTACTGTACATCCCCAGAGCTAGTGTGCTGCAACCAAGACAGAATAAGACTATGGAGTCTACCTGCTTAGATAATTATAACAGTAAAAGGAAACAAGAAGAGTAGGACTGTATTAACAGACTGACAACTGAACCAGTCCTCCAAGGCAACCATCTCGACTGGAGGGGGAAGGTGGGCGGGAATGTAAGAACAAAAGGCAAGATGAACAACTCACATGGAACGTTATGGTAAGGACATAACTTCTTTATGTGAAGTTGTTCTATCTCACCGTTTTGTTCTTATACGTGGGTAAGCGTCCCAAGCACCCTAACCCTGGGTGGCTCACGGGAGAACATTCCTGAGTATAGTGGAACCAAACGTAGCCCTGTCCCTGGAGGTCCTATCCACTTTGTAATGAGTAATAAATGTGTGAGGTTTTGACCACGTGGCAGCTGCACAGATAGTATCTAAAGGCAAGCGAGCTGCATGAGCCAATGACGTAGAAACACCTCGTGTAGAGTGGGCTTTGATGTTAGTTTCTAATGGATGATTCATGGAAGCATAAACGAATCTGATGCAGTCAGAGAGCCACTTGGATAGTGTGGTTTTTGACACTGCAAAACCTTTCTTATTGTCTGCATAAGAAACAGAGTTGATCCGATTGTTTGAAATCCTTCGTTCTATCTAGATAGAACCTCAGTTGTCTATGTACATCAAGCTTGTGTAACACATATTCCAGTTTGTTGGTATGGTGTTTGAAGAAGGTTGGGAGCTCAGTGGACTGATTTAAGTTATTTTCTGAACCGATCTTGGGAAGAAAGGTAGGATTAGTCCTGAGGGATACCCTATCAGGGTGAAAAATCAAGTATGGGGGTTTGGAAGACGAGGCCTGAAGTTCGGAGACTCTACGTGCATATGTAATGGCTACCAGGAATAAAGTTTTCCAAGACAAAATCTTTAAATGGCAAGATGAAGCAGGTTCAAAGGGGGCGAGCATCAGTTGGGATAAAACCAGATTCAAATTCCAGGGGTAGACAGGATGCCTAATAGGTGGCCTGAGGTGGGTTCGTTTTAAGAATGCTTTACATTGTCTGTGTGACAATGTTGGAGCCGTTAAAGCCTACATGGAAATTTGAGATAGCAGCCAATTGAACTCTCATGGTGGCAGCAGCCGCGCCATCATGGAGCAATGAAGACAAGAACTCTAAGATGGTATGGACAGGTGCTACATAAGGGTTAGTGTGATGTTGAGAAGCCCAGTGAACAAACAGTTTCCATTTGTTATTATATAGTTTCATGGTGGATAGTTTATGAGAGGAAACTATAATGTGTTGGACCGCAGCAGACAAATCTTGTGACCTGGCTAATGTGGGAATTGGAGCAGCCAAGCTGTCAGTTTTAGGGAAGTGAGGGAGGGATGGAGAACTCCCGACGAATGAGTCAGAAGATCCGGCACTGGGTCCAGAATCCTTGGTTCTTCCAGTTGATACTTCCGCAGGAAGGGAAACCAAATCTGTCGAGGCCAAGACGGGGCTATCAAGATCACAATCCTTCCCAGACTTTTGGCTTTCTGCATGAATTTGGGAATTAGGGTTATCGGCGGAAAGGCATATAGGAGGCCCGGGGGCCAATCGTGTACGAGCGTGTCCCTGGATTTGTTCCCCAGTGGGGGATAAAGGGCAAAGTAGCTGCTGCATTTGGCATTCATCGGAGATGAAAACAGGTCGCAGCAAGGCTGGCCCCATCTGCGGAAAATGTTGTCCGCTACCTGTTGTTTGAGAGACCACTCATGGGGCAAAAGCATGGCTCTGCTTAGTTTGTCCGCTATCATGTTGGATGACCCCGGGATGTGCGTTGCTATCAGAAAGCGTCTGGTGGATACAGCCCATTGCCAAATCCTTAAGGCCTCCCGGCATAAAGAGTATGATCTGGTTCCCCCTTGTTTGTTGATGTGCCAGACAACCGACATGTTCGTATGGATAGCAATTGTGCCCGGAGGAAGAGAGTCGTGAAAGTGTTGCAACGCTAGGAACACCGCTCTCAGCTCTAGGATATTTATATGCAAGTGTGTTTCTATGATTGACCAAGTGCCTTGGACAGTCTTTCCCTGAAATATCCCCCCCCCACCCTGTCAGGGAAGCATCTGTGGTCACTGTGGCTGTGGGTTGGGGAAAAATGAAGGGATGACCCCTTATCACGTGGTCGCTGTTCAACCACCAGCTGAGATCCTTCTTGCAAAGATTGGTTAACCTGATCTCATGAGACATGGGTAGTTGTTGGTAAGACCATTGTGCCAAGAGTAATTACTGGAGTATTCGCATGTGCATGTGGCCTAACGGGACTGCTATCAATGTGGCTGCCATGGTTCCTAGAAGTTGTAGTATTTGGGATGCTGGTGCTTTGTTGCGGGCTAAGAGACTGGATACTTGATTTTTTAGAGTTACAATTCTTGATTAGGACAACCTGATCCTTGTGTTGACAGTGTCCAGTTCTACCCCTATAAATGTAATATGCTACGAGGCCGATAACGCAGATTTTTCGAAGTTTAGGGTTATGCCCAACTGGGAACAAAGGTCTATGGTGTAGCCTCTTGTTTGGATTAGTTGATGCCTGGAGGTGGCGGTGAGGAGCCAGTCTTCCAGATATGGAAACACTCGGAATCCCAACCGTCTCAGGTGAGCCGTGACCACTGCCATACATTTGGTGAACACCCTGTGGGCTGTGGTGAGGCCAAAGGGCAGGGCTCTGAATTGGTAATGACTGGCTCCCAGCTGGAAATGTAAGTGATCTCTGGATGATCTGTCCATTCTGATGTGGTAGTAAGCATCCTTGAGATCTATAGAGCACATCCAAAAGCCCGTTGATAAGAACAGGAGAATCGACTGCAGCGTGACCATCTGGAACTTTTCCTTCTTGACGAAGGTGTTGAGTTTGCTGAGGTCTATTATGGGCCTCCAGTCCCCTGTTTTCTTTGTAACTAAAAAGAACCTTGAGTAAGTTCCGGATCCTATTTGGTCTGCCGGGACTGGCTGAATGACTGTTTTGTCTAGCAGCTTTTCAACTTCTACGGCTGCTAATTTTCTCAGACTGGGTGGTAAGTCTGGGATCCTTGTACATATAGGTGGGGTTTTTATAAAGGGGATGTAATAACCTCTGGCAATGACGCTTTTTACCCAAGAGTCTGTTATAATGTTTAGCCAGGTGCCTGGGTATAAAGCCAAGCGACCCCCGACTGCCTCCAGAGTAGGACAGCCGGGCTTCCTTTCAGGAACGCTGATAGGGCTTACCAGAGAACTGTTCCCTGTCGCCCTGGTTCTGCGGACCGCCTCTTCCGTTTGGACGGCGTCTTCCATTTCTGACCCCTCCTCTGCCTCTAGAGGGGGTATCGGTAGGTGTGTTTTGGAAAGCTCCTTGAGGTTTTCGCAACCACATTTTTCCACTTCGTTGCCCTTTGGGGTACGGTCTGGTTGGAGTGGAAAAACGGACCCCTACAGCAGACAGAGTCTTCCCTTCCTGTTCACACCTAGTAAGTGTCTCCTTAACTTTGGGTCCAAACAAGGTGGAACCTGTCGAATGGGGTATTGACAAATGAAGGTTTAAAGGCTTCCGCAAAGGCGCATCCAGGATTGCCTCCGAAGAGCTATCGCTGAGCCTGCTGCCCTACTCGATCCATCGGCCTCATATGTAATGAGGCGCATGGATGAGTTTACTATTGAATTGAGGGTGTTGAGTTGTGCAGTCACCTTTTCCAAGACTGCATCAGCTGTATTACCCTGAAGAGTATCTCCCAGCTCTTTTAGGAGATCTTGTTAAAGGCGGGTAAAATGTGTCAGGTAGTTGAGCGACCTCATGGAAAATGCCACAGAACTAAATATGCATTTCCCATATCTGTCCATCATCCTAGAATCTCTGTTAGGAAGATGGACAGCCGAAGAGGTTTCCGACATCTCTTTCTTGGTGGCCGCCGCCACCACCACCATGGCATCAACTGGGACTCCTTTTGTAAGAAAGGCCTTGTCGGTGGGGGAAGTAATAAATTTATTGGGCCTCCATGGGACCGGTTCCACTGAGTCAGGGGATTCCCACGCCCTTCGAACAACCAGTTCCATCAGCTCTTCGAAGGGTGGTGTAACCCAGGATGTGGATGGTTGAGATCCGAAGGCCTTCAGGAGAACCGACTCGTCCTCAGAAGGGGCAAGGGACTGCCAATCACTCCTCTGCCTTAAGATTTCCAATATGTCTGCGAAGGAGACATCTTCTGAGGGGGGACCGTGGGGACCCTTCTGATTCCTCCAAGTTGGTATCCAATGTTAGAGATTCCTGTGGGGAATCCAAGTGCCTCCTCTTGCACAATCTCTTCTAGGGACTTCATCGGTGGGGGCGTCCGGTGAAGTTCCCAGAGAGGAGGGGTCACCCAGTGGGGATACCTGAGGCTCTGGATCTCGACGCTTTGTGGGGATCTGCGGGGAAGAGGTAGAATGAGGCCCCTTTGGGGAAGGTGAAGACAGATCCGAGGAGGTAGTGGTCTTGGCAGCCATGACCTTCCTTATGGCATCGAAGGCACCAGAATCCCGGTCCGAGAAGTCAGTCGGCTCCGAAGAGATGGGCAGCTCTCCCCGGACTGAGACCCTCTACTCCAATCCAGAGGACGGAGCCGAGGCCACCTGTGCCGAAGCCCCAAGTGGAAGAGTCGGAACCGAAGTATCGGTTCAACTCTCCACCCTGGAGCCGGCGAGGGACTGTCGGCCCCGAGATTCCTCGGTCGAAACCGAGGAGATCAAGATCGATGGATCTGAGGGAGGAGGATCAAACCTCGGTTCCAAGGGTCCTACCAATATCGGTTCCATCTGACCCGGCTCCGAACATTCGATTGGCTTTGGAGTAGGAGGTGGAGAAGCCAAGGGGTGCATTTCAAGCTTCGAAGCTGAGTGGCTCGAAGCAGATAGCATTTTGGCCAGGGCCGGGTTCTCCCAAGAGCCTCTTAACCAGTCGGTCCAGATCCACATCGGAAAGCTTGGAAGAATGAGTCGAGGGATGGGTCGAAGGGGCCGGAAATGGAACCGATTGAAGAATTGGAGACTGAGGAGTCTCCAATATCGGTTCCACAACTGGACCCCGAGGCAAGGACTCGATACATGGCTCCAAGGACTGTGGAGCCAATGCATGGTCCATGCTTGAGGAACTCTGAGCTGATGACTTGGGCTCCGAGGATCCTTTGGAAGACTTCGACCCCTTCGAAGCCTTGGAAGAGGTGTCAGCCTTATCGAAAGAAGCCTGAAATTCAGGTTTTAGGAGTCCTCTATCCACCAATTTCCTGCACCTTTCCAGTAGGACCCTGGCGCTAAAGGAATGGCAGATAGAGCACACCTCTTGTAGGTGTACCGATCCTAAGCAGTAGACGCAGGTGGAGTGATTGTCTGTAACAGACATTTTCTGACCACACTCACACCTTTTAAACCCTGATTTTTCTTTTTCAGACATGGTTTAACAATAACAACACACACTCTGATATAGGTAAAGATATGTATAAATGTATATATTTTAACAGTCTACTAAATCACGCTAAGTATAGAGTTTTAAAAGTCTAACAAACAACTACTATTAGCTAAGGTATATATAACAACTACCACTCTGTGTGTGTGTGTGTGTGTGTGTGTGTGTGTGTGTGTGTATATATATATATATATATATATATATATATATATATATATATATATATATGTGTATGTATATCAAATAACACACAAAACGGCTGACAGAGCCCTGTCACGCCCAAGGAAAGGCCAAAGGCCTGAAGAACAGGAAGTATTTAACGTTCTAAGAATCTAACTAACCAGAATCCTAACACTATACTATTAAACACTCTCTATATATATAATATTTATTCACAAAGAACAAATATTTGAGAAAAAGGAAGATATAACTAGAAATTTAAATTCATTGGCCCGAGCTAACTCCGACAAGCTGTTGATCCGTTGGAGCGGCAAACTAGATCTGGGGATGTACAGTAGAGTATCATGGGATATACACTAGGTCTTGAGGTTCTCTGAAAGTCTGAGCTTGAAAAGTGGCCGTTTCGGAGCCGAGGGATCAGCTCCGACCCACGTGTAAGAACAAAAGGCGAGATGAACAACTCACATGGAACGTAATGGTAAGGGCATAACTTCTTTTTTTCTTTGTTTAAATTTTTAGCATTCCATGGACTTGGGCCACTCACAGGGACACGTGGTTTCACAGGGAGGGCCATATGCTCCCCAGTGCAACACCAGTGAGCATATGTGCAAAATGCTGAAAAGGAGATAAAAGAAAAATGGTGGAATAGAAATTAAAATGCCAACAGATGGCACAGAAACTGACTGAACCTGAGAATAGATTAGACAGAGACAACTTGATGTTTACAGCAGTGCAAGAACAAACTGAAGGGAAGGATTGTAATGACTTTGAGAAAATGCCTCAGTACATGGATTGGACTTTCTGTTGATACTGAAGAGAGAGCACACAGAGTAAATTCTCCCAGTCTGAGATTCAGAAAGTAGGCAAAACCTATCCTGGTTAAACTGCAGACAGATTGGCTAAAAGAGGAAATTATTTCTATTTTGTGAATGAAAAGAACAACCTTAAATGTTGGAGACGCAATAGTTTGCATGAACAGTGACTTTTTTAATTCAAATAGTAACAGGAATGCTTTTTTTCCTTCCATATGACTGCAGAGCAATGGACCTTCATTTTAAATTATTGTATCCTGCTTTACTTTGAGTCTTGTATCCATGTGGATTAAAAACCTCCACAGAACCTCGACAGGCACAATATAACCTGGCAAAGGGAAAACAGCAGTTATAGGCAGGAGAAGATAGTGAGGGCATAGGGCACAAGCAACCATTAAACAGGTACAGGAAGGTCAACTATGGACACTTCAAGAGAGACATTTCTTGTAAAGCCTTTTCCTGTTTTCCAAAAGAAATGATGGACAAAACATAGGAGATGAAACCTCTTTCAAAATGGAAGACTCCATAAGAAACAATGCACTGGGAACATTGAATGTGGACACACTTAAAAAAAAAAAAAAAAAAAAAGAGTTAACATTTGTGTAGCAAAGGATGTGATGGTCTTAAAGTGTGAAGTGCATTCCAAATGACACCTTTAAAACATTAAAATTAGGAAGTACTAGACTATAAATAAGTGCATAATATGAACGTAATATGCAAGTATTATATGTCAAAATTGTACTTAAAAATATGACTGAATGGAAGGACCTGTACTGTGTGCTGTCTTATAAAAGACCATGATGTTCATCGTGTTTCACTGTTGCAGTCATTACACTTGGGTTATCAAGTATCTTTATATTGCTTTTGTTTTTGATAAAGTGTGGAATGGAGGAGAGTGAACTAAATGAATGCAAAAGGAAATTATATGATGGGAACAAATATATAGTATTGCATAACATTAGATCTTGTAATACATATGCCTGGATTAGGAAAGTATGCAAAATTAATAAGAATGTTGACTAAAAAGAGTCTAGATAACAAGATTTGCAAAAAAATTGAAAAACTTGAAATACTGAAGGAAATTTGTTGAGTGAAGGTGGTGGTTTGGTAAAACTAAAATGTTTCACATGCACACACTGGATCCAGATGGAACGATGGAATCCATGCAAAAAATAAATGAGTTGTCGAATTGAACTGACTTCATCCTCAAGCCTTGGTGGACACCTTCACAAGTTAGACCCATTGTTTACTAATTCTATAAAGACAAAATTTATATGTTTAGACTATTGTATACGTCGTTCAGAAAATAATAATTAAAAAGAGCAGGATGGACACATTCTAGGATAAAAAAGTGCCCAACCCTGTCAGAGTTACTAGGTGATGACTGGTAGAAAAAAATAGTGTAATGTCCTCCATGGATGGGAAATATCTTGACACAGTGTTAGGCCCTGATCTAAGAGACCCCACAAGTGATATTAGAAAAGGAAAATGCAGAAAAAAGTTAAAAAAAAAAAAAAAAAAAAAAAAAAAAAAGGATGAGCTGGGCAAAAGGTTTACAACAACAAGAGAGAAACTGTCTTTTGTTATTTTTATGCTGTAAACCCAGAGTTTCCCCAAAAGGAACTCTTCAAGAATAAGTTAATTATAGAAAAGAGGACAGTCACTGAAATAGAAGAAATGTCAAACAAATTAGATGCCAAAGTAAGACTATTAATTGAATGAAAAAAACTAAATAGTATTCAAGTAAAATATTGAGTGCATTAAAGCGATGCAAAAGTGAAAGTATTTACAGAGAAAGAAAAAAAGTAAGTATGCGCAACCTTAGAGGGGAATGGACTTGAGAAGAAAAGAGACCTAATGAGTTGTATCTCATACATTCAAAATAAATCTGTCCCAACTAATAATAAATTAAAGTTAAAAATATTTGAAAATGAATATAGACAAAGACACCCAGATGAGGTAAATGTTAAAAAAATCAGAATAGCAGCAAAGAAGCTATAGATACAGAAAAGGAATGGTTTGAAAGTGAAGTGATCCACTAAGAAGTGAAGGATATGAATCTGAACCTTAGATGCAAATAAGAATGGTGGTTCACAGTTACAGGCTGAAGAAGTGGTAGAAGTAGAACAGTGTATTAGTAATTTAAAATGCATTATCAATTCATTTAAATGCTGAACGTAATGAAGATGTTTTATAATCAGAATCCTGAGAAGTTATGTTTGGTTTTCTGTTTCCTACCTCCCTTGCCTTCCTAGCCTTCTTGGTCACCATCAGTACTAAAGACCATCAGTAAGAGAGGTAAAAAATGAGTACAGGGATTAAAAATATGGAACTGAAGAATATGGGCAATGTGAAGCAGAGCTTCATAGTGAGACAAAGTGCTGCAGTAGGGTACCAAATTGGAATCTGAATTTGAAAAGGATGTTGACATGGAGCAAATTACTCAAAATCTGTATCAAATAAAGTAGACTCCAGAACAAAGCGAGAAATCACTGGTCCAGTTGTTTAAGATTTATAGTAGAGTGCAAATAAAATAAGATGGTCACTTACTCCTGATCTCAAATGAAGTTGTAAATAGTTAACTGTTATTTTTTGAGAGATCTGTATTAAATCAAAACATTGTATTAAGACTGAATGAATGGAATAGCTGATGGTGATACTTGCCATTGTTAGACATGCAAATCTAAATCATTGATAACTGAATGTCTGATATAAGGCTACTTCATTAGTGTTGTATAAACAATGATAACGTGGTTGTATTAGCAAGCACATTACATGATGCATGGGGATTGCACAGTATGAAAAATCAAAAAAAGGGTTCTGTTGAATGAAGTACTTAAAGGATACAGCATAGCCCCACTTTACATAGCCTAATCACAGTTTAAGCGAAAGCGCCTCACTGAGTACCTGCGACTGGCTTAGGAGAAGCTTCATCGTCGGTTTTGGACCTCGACGGTCGGTCTCTGACTTTTTCTTTGCGTTTTTTGTGAACTCCGGTAGTCGGACTACTACCCAACGACATTTCAGGATAATTAAATCTTGAACCGAAATATTTAAAAGCAAAAATATACTGACACTTAATAGTGTGTTGGTTAAATCTAGCAGAAAACCGACAGCAAGGTACGTTGTGATCTGGGCCTAGGACCTAGTATAAATGAAAATCTTTATGAGGTATTTGCTTCCCACAAGTAATGCAATTATTAACTTTTACTGACATCGGTAAGGAGCAAGAAAAGGTTTCCCCACCGGGGTACTTAGCTTTAATTTGAAGACTTCGGTTCTGAAACTCGAACACGAAAATTTCAGGAGTCGGCCAACCGGCACTTGCGCACTGCTTCTGCTTCAGGCACCGCGTGGCAAGAAAGACTGAATAGGCGTTGGCTGCAAGTTTTATACCCCTGATGACCTGATGTCATGGAGGAGGAGACAGCAACCGACGCAGGACCCAAGACTTTGTTATTCAGGCCGACTGAGGGCAACCTGCCAGCAGATTACCCAAATGTAATGACAGCAACAGTGAATACAATACAGTGAATAACATCTACATTTATGGTAAGTGTACACAACTGTGCTTTCTTACCCCCATGCTGGTGGATACCATATACAGGTAGTGGATGGACTTGAGACTTGTTGAAGACTTGGTGGCCAGTAGACACAGCAGCAAAAAGCAGCTAGGAAAAAAGTTGATTATGTACATTAGAAGTCTTATTTAATGTGGCGCAGCAGAGCCTTGCTTTGTTTCTAGCCTGTTTAAATGTCAGTTGATGTCCTTCAAGGATGCATCTGCAGTCTTTACAAATGAGTTGTTCTGTCGTCAGGCAGCCCTTCGGTCGGCCGGATTCCAAAGTCTGGGTCTGGCTTCGGCTGGTGTCGCACTTCACCCGACGTCATTGCGGCAGTTATTCAGGTATAAAGGCATCAGCCGACGCCATTTTCCCCAGTCTTTCTTGCCGCGTGGCACCCGAAGCAGAAGCTGTTCGCAAGTGCCGGTCGGTCAGATCCAGAGATTACTACTACCGAATACTACTTCAAAGACTTCTATAAAGCTAAGTACCCCGTTGGGGACTCTTTCTTGCCTCAGCCGATGTCAGAGAAAGTTAATAACTGTTTATCTTGTGGGAAACAAATACCTCATAAAGATTTCCACTCCTATTGCATACATTGTTTAGGCCCAGACCACGACGTAGCATCTTGTCTAGCCTGTGCTTCTTTTAACCGGCGGGCGCTTAGACGTCGATCAGACTTTGCTGAACAGATTTTCGGCTCCGATTTTGCCTACATTATGCCGTCGGAGCCTCCGACTATGCAAATAATCAAGAAACGCAGAAAAGGACCGACACTCGCGGTCCGCGGTTTCGCCGAAACCGCGGTTAAGCAAACCACGAGTGTCTCGGTTTCGCCGGCCGAGCAAGCGCTTCTTTCTTCACCCGATAACGTGCCTTCTACCGAGGCCTCTTCTAACCTGGTAGAAACGGCTTCTGAAATCCAACCTTCTGTTGCGGTTTCACAGGATTTATCAGACACCATCCCCTGGATATTTCTACCCTGCACGTGGAGCTGCTAGGCCTCCTCCAGCTATGTCTATTAAGGCCTTTGCCAGGGCTAAAGCAGCCAAAGCATCAAAACCTGTGCCTGCCAAGCCCCCCTCTCACAGGCCCAGCACCAGCTCCCATATGCTTTCTTTGGCTGAAGATCTCATCTCTTTAATTCGTGGAGCCCAGCCTCACCCAGACAGGGCCTCTCTCCCTCCTCCAGAAAAGAGGCCTAGAGCAGAGCCCCCTGAGCCAGTAACCACAGATGATTCCTCTGATGACTCAGAACATACAGACCTTCCTGAGGCTTCTTATTCTCCTTACGAAGACTCTGATGCTGAGGAGTCCATCCCTTCAGCCTCTCCTCCTGAGGAATTTTCCTTTGGGGAAACTTTGCATGCTATGAGGGAACATTTTCAGTGGCAGGGCCAAGATTTCTCAGACTCTAGAAAAAGGCTTAGGACCTTTCTACATTTGCCACAGCATAGGCCTTCAGCTATACCTCCAGTTCTTTCTGTTGTTGATGATGCATTTAATGATGCTTGCACTGCTCCTGATACTTTACCTCCGGCTCCTGCTAAGCCCGATAGGTACTACAGGGTCCCGGACACTCATCACCACTTATATAAGGCTCCTTTTGCAGATCCAGAGACTATCTCCCAGGGTCCAAAAGCTGTAGCAGCTACTTCTAAAAACCCTCCCTCTGAAAGGGAATCCAGGTCCTTAGAGATGGGGTAAAAAAAGTTTACACCTCTGCTACTTTGTCAGCTAGAGCTTTGAACTGCCAATTTCATATGATTCAATATCAAGAGTTTATGCTTGACCAGTTGACTAAAAAGCTGTCCTCTGAAGAATCTTTAGATAAAAAGTATGTTCAAGAAATGGTACATAACATACAGCAGGTTAGTAACCATTCTTTAAAATGTGGCTATGATGCACTGGAGGCTTCCTTTAGATCAGCCATGACTGGCACAGTTATCAGGAGGCATGCATGGTTGAAAGAACAGGCATTACCAGACCATGTCAAATCTAAGCTTTTGGATGCACCTATGGACAAGGTCAATTTATTTGGTTCCCCTGCACAGCAGGTACTAAAAAAGATGGAAGAGAAAGCAAAATCTGTGCAAACAGTGAAAGATTTCTTGCAAGTTCAACCTCCAAGGTTTAGAAGGAACTGGCCCTCCAAGAATTGGTCCTTTCCAGACTCCTCTAAGGCACAAAGAGGCAGGAATAGGCTCTAGAGGCAGAAACCAATCCAGGGGTGCCTACAGGGGTCGCCAGTGGCAGGGTAACAACCAAAGAGGCACGGATACAGCCACCACCACTACAACAACTCAATCACAGTGACTTGGCGGTGGCACATACCAGGGAACAACTAGAAGCACCTTTAGGCGGAAAGCTAACCTTATTTTCAAGAAACTGGCACTGCATTACAAGAGGAAAATGGATTTTGCAAACTATAGACCAAGGTTACAGATTCCATTTCCATACTCTACCAGGAAAGAGAGGAATGCCGAACCTACCACCTACTCAAAGGGCAGAAGCTCTAAAACAAATATCTCAATTATTAAAAATGAGAGCTGTGGAAAAGGTACCATCTATGGAGCAAGGGAAGGGATTTTACTCCAGACTCTTCCTGGTACCAAGAAAAGAAAACAAATGGAGACCTATTCTAGATCTGTCCGCTTTAAACACATTCCTCATTGTTCCAAAATTCAAAATGCTGACCCTACAGCAGCTTCTTCCCATGCTGGGCAAGGAGTCTTGGCTGGTAACTCTAGATCTCAAGGAGGCATACCTGCACGTCCCCATAAGACCAATTTGCAGAAGATACCTCAGATTTCTTGCAGGATCAGAGCATTATCAATTCTCAGCATTGCCCTTTGGCTTATCTACTGCGCCCAGAGTGTTCACGAAATGCCTGGCATCAGTAATCGCTCATTGCAGACTTCAGGAGATTCAAATCTGTCCCTACCTGGACGACTGCCTGATACAAGCGGACAACAAAAACATACTAACAGAAGACTTACAAAGAGTCATCTACCTGCTGCAAGCCCTGGGATATACAGTCAGTACAAAAAAGTCAAGGCTGATTCCATCCCAAAGAATAACCTTTCTGGGTGCAGAACTGGACACATCAAAACAAATGGCATTTCTAACTACAGAAAAAAAAGAGCAACTTCCTCTCTACTTCTTGGCATTAACAAAGCAGAACCATTTAACTGCAAGAAAAGTGCTACAAGCTCTAGGCTTCATGGCATCCTGCATAATACTGGTCCCTCATGCCAGGCTGCATATGAGAAAGCTACAGTGGTACCTAAAGAATTTGTGGTACCAGCACCAGCACAGCCTAGAAACCAAAATTCCAATGATCCCATGCCTGAAGCAAGAGTTCCTATGGTGGGCTCAGGCCTGCCAATCAAACACAGGATTGCCCTTCTGCAAAAGTCAACCAAGACAAACCATCACGACAGATGCCTCAGACCTCAGTTGGGGGGCACACATGATGGGCAAGTGCATTCAAGGCCTATGGACTCAAGACCAGCTGCATCTGCACATAAATCTAAAAGAAATGATGGCAGTAAAATTGGCAATCCAGGCATTCAGACCTTTTCTCCAAGAAGGCCAGTTGATGATAAGGACAGACAACACCACAGTTATGTGGTACATCAACAAACAGGGAGGCACACACTCATACCCTCTATGCCGGCTGGCACTGGACCTATGGGATGTGGCTCTGAGCTACAACATACAGTTACAGGCAATTTATGTACCAGGGAAGGAAAACATTCTAGCAGACATATTAAGCAGAACTACAACAGATGCCCACGAATGGATGCTGCATCCGGACATCTTCAAAACCATCACAAGAGAATGGGGATTACCACAAATAGACTTGTTTGCATCCCCATTCAATCATCAGTTGAAGAAATTCTGCACAAGGACTTACCACCCACTTGCTTGGAAGGTGGACTCCCTATCTTTCAGTTGGAAAAGCCTGACAGCATCGCCTTCCTTCCACTTCCTTTGATGCACAAGGTGCTTCTGAAGATCAAAGAGGAACGTCCGAGGATCATTCTGATAGCCCCAGACTGGCCAAGACAACATTGGTATCCACTGCTGAGGAGCATGTCCGGGAACAAATATGGACACTGCCCTGATCCCATTACTGCTAACACAGAACAACTACAACATCCTGCATCCAAACCTAAAAACTCTGCAGCTAACTGCCTGGAACATTACATAACAGCAATTAACCCAAATTTATCCCAAAGGGTTAAAGACATAATCCTGGAGGCTCGCAGACCTTCAACAAGAAAGAATTATGCAGCAAAATGGAAAAGATATCTCATCTGGAGTACTGCAAAAGGGCAAGATGTGACACTGGTGAACATAGCCAACATCCTGGAGTACTTGGCGGAGCTCTTCCATACAGGCCTGTCCTACTCTTCCATCAAGATACATGCATCAGCTATTTCAGCAGAATACAGCTTGGATCCTCCTGTCTTCTCATCCTCTGCTCAGACAGTTTCTGAGAGGAATTAAAAATGTGAAACCTCCCAGGAAACCTCCATTGCCAGCATGGGACTTGAACTTTGTGCTAGAAAAACTGACTGTTCCTCCTTTCGAACCAGCAGCAACAGCAGAATTACAATACTTATCCTGGAAGACTGCTTTCCTGCTGGCAATAACTTCAGCAAGAAGGGTCTCTGAACTACAGGCATTAATGGCAGTGCAACCCTTCCTAATCTTCCATCAAGATAGAGTGTCCATGAGAACAAATCCTACATTTATGCCTAAGGTGGTATCCAGAGTATCTTTAAATCAGGCTATCCACCTTCCTACATTCTTCCCCAACCCACAGAACAGGGAGAAAGGCTTACATACCTTGGATGTACACAGACAATTACGCTACTACCTGGACAGGACAAAAACAATAGAAAAACTGACCAGCTTCTGGTAGCATATGCAGCAGGAAAGGAAGGAAAACCAATTTCTAAACAGACAATCTCCAAATGGATAGGAAATTGCATTAGATTTTGTTACTCCTACCATGGAAAGAAAACTCCAGAGAACATCAGGCCTCACTCCACAAGGGCTACAGCCACTACCACAGCTTTCTTACGAGGAGTGGCTACCAAGGACATTATAGAGGCTGCTACTTGGACCTCCGTGCGTACATTTGCCAAGCATTATAACTTACCTCTATACTCTAGATCCCGTGCTGGTTTTGCCACTGCTGTTTTGCAAGGGATCCTAACTACACCATAATCTCTTCTCATTTCCTCCTCCCTAGTTTAGCTATGGTATTCTACCCATTTGTAAAGACTGCAGATGCATCCTTGAAGGACATAGTACAGTTTTGTACCTACCATAAATGTAGATGTCCGAGAGGAATGCATCTGCAGTCAGGATTACCCACCCTCCTTCCCCTCTGAGGTACTCCTAGGGTATTTGCCAATCTTCAGCTAGCTTGGGGGGGGATCTATTATGGTGTATTTGTTTGTATATATGTACATACATGCTTATTTTATGTGTTTGCTCTCTACTATTTGGAAACTTTGGCATTTATCCAAATTTAGCCATCCAAGAGGGCACCTGGCATCTGGGGCAAGAAACACTGAGGAAAATGGCGTCGGCTGATGCCTTTATACCCGAATAACTGCCGCAATGACGTCGGGTGAAGTGCGACACCAGCCGAAGCCAGACTCAGACTTTGGAATCCGGCCGACCGAAGGGCTGCCTGACGACAGGACAACCCATTTGTAAAGACTGCAGATGCATTCCTCTCGGACATCTACATTTATGGTAGGTACAAAACTGTACTTTTTTTAACCTGCTGAGTAACTCGGCTAAGGAATATTTTCAGCCTCAACCTGGAGTTAGCGCCACAAAGTAACCGTATTTTGATAGGGAGCTTTAACTATAGCAAGCTGTTAAATTGTATATAAATAGAGTAATGTAATATACATAAGTACCATACCTAAAATATACTAGCATGCTAAAAGGTTTCCAGAAAAGTACAGTAAGCAACCAAAAGAAAATGCCTTTAGGAAGAGTTGCATCTTTAATACAGTTGTAATAGCATAACCCAGCAAAGCTCTCTTGAGAGTAAGAAGCAGCACTTGTCAGTGTCCTGTTCTTGCTTACTTTCTTTGGAAGAGCTTCAACTATGTGGACACAGTAAACACACAAGCTCATAGGTGAATACTAGGCTATCAGTTTGCAGACCATTATAAGTCTACCCGAAGGTCAGAGGTCAGAATCAAATTTTGTATCTTGCATCTGCGAGCTAAAAATCTTAACCATTGTGCCAAATTCTCTTCCACAACTAGAAGTTGGCATTGAACCCTGTTCCTTGTTTTTATGAAATAAAGACCTTAACTATTATGCCAACTCCCTATAAAATAGTCTCACATTAAAAACATATCTAGCATGAGCAACAGTAAGCCTTTCTTCCCTTGAAACTAGCATCCATTGAAAATGCACTGAAACTCACATTAGGCATTTAGTCCAAAGACTCTTAATAGACTAGCCTAATAACCTGAGGTTAGAATCCAACCCTGTACCTTGAATCTACAAGGTGGAGACCTGAGCCAGTATGTCAACCCTCCATCCTAAAGTTTCATGTGTACCAGCTGTTGAGCCACTGACACTATGTGACAAATGTGCAGCCAAATAATATTCCTTACAGAAAGGTTCCATTGTTGAGACACAGAACAAAAGAAGTCAGAATCACAGAACCTGTCTAGAGTAGAATCATTTTTGGGAGTAAAATCCCTTCCCTTGCTCCATAGATGGTACCTTTTCCACAGCTCTCATTTTTAATAATTGAGATATTTGTTTTAGAGCTTCTGTCCTTTGAGTAGGTGGTAGGTTCGGCATTCCTCTCTTTCCTGGTAGAGTATGGAAATGGAATCTGTAACCTTGGTCTATAGTTTGCAAAATCCATTTTTCTCTTGTAATGCAGTGCCAGTTTCTTGAAAATAAGGTTAGCTTTCCGCCTAAAGGTGCTTCTAGTTGTTCCCTGGTAGGCGGTGCCACCGCCAAGTCACTGTGATTGAGTTGTTGTAGTGGTGGTGGCTGTATCCGTGCCTCTTTGGTTGTTACCCTGCCACTGGCGACCCCTGTAGGCACCCCTGGATTGGTTTCTGCCTCTAGAGCGCCTATTCCTGCCTCTTTGTGCCTTAGAGGAGTCTGGAAAGGACCAATTCTTGGAGGGCCAGTTCCTTCTAAACCTTGGAGGTTGAACTTGCAAGAAATCTTTCACTGTTTGCACAGATTTTGCTTTCTCTTCCATCTTTTTTAGTACCTGCTGTGCAGGGGAACCAAATAAATTGACCTTGTCCATAGGTGCATCCAAAAGCTTAGATTTGACATGGTCTGGTAATGCCTGTTCTTTCAACCATGCATGCCTCCTGATAACTGTGCCAGTCATGGCTGATCTAAAGGAAGCCTTCAGTGCATCATAGCCACATTTTAAAGAATGGTTACTAACCTGCTGTATGTTATGTACCATTTTTGAACATACTTTTATCTAAAGATTCTTCAGAGGACAGCTTTTTAGTCAACTGGTCAAACATAAACTCTTGATATTGAATCATATGAAATTGGCAGTTCAAAGCTCTAGCTGACAAAGTAGCAGAGGTGTAAACTTTTACCCCATCTCTAAGGACCTGGATTCCCTTTCAGAGGGAGGGGTTTTTAGAAGAAGTAGCTGCTACAGCTTTTGGACCCTGGGAGATAGTCTCTGGATCTGCAAAGGAGCCTTATATAAGTGGTGATGAGTGTCCGGGACCCTGTAGTACCTATCGGGCTTAGCAGGAGCCGGAGGTAAAGTATCAGGAGCAGTGCAAGCATCATTAAATGCATCATCAACAACAGAAAGAACTGGAGGTATAGCTGAAGGCCTATGCTGTGGCAAATGTAGAAAGGTCCTAAGCCTTTTTCTAGAGTCTGAGAAATCTTGGCCCTGCCACTGAAAATGTTCCCTCATAGCATGCAAAGTTTCCCCAAAGGAAAATTCCTCAGGAGGAGAGGCTGAAGGGATGGACTCCTCAGCATCAGAGTCTTCGTAAGGAGAATAAGAAGCCTCAGGAGGGTCTGTATGTTCTGAGCCCCCTGAGCCAGTAACCACAGATGATTCCTCTGATATGAGACGTCGATCGGACTTTGCTGAACAGATTTTCGGCTCCGATTTTGCCTACATTATGCCGTCGGATCCTCCGACTACGCAAATAACCAAGAAACGCAAAGAAAAGGACCGACACTCGCGGTCCGCGGTTTCGGCCGAAACCGCGGTTAAGCAAACCACGAGTGTCTCGGTTTCGGCCGAAGCCGAGCAAGCGGTTCTTTCTTCAGCCGATAACGTGCCTTCTACCGAGGCCTCTTCTAACCTGGTAGAAACGGCTTCTGAAATCCAACCTACTTGTAGTCATCCTTATATTCAAAATCGCCTCTCTGTATTCTCATGTTGGATTAGTTCTTAGAATACTTTTTCCAACTTTATGAAAATGGTATTCTGTATATTTGCTATTGTTCTCCTTAAGGATCTGCACTGGAAATCCCACTCTGTCCTTATTTTTTTTTAATCTCCCCCACCCTCCTTCATCATTATTCCTTTCCACTTTGAATTATAACCTTCTTCTTGTACGTATATGAACCTTAACTGTAAAACATCCCATCGAACCAAATTGTAAACCACCTTGTTCTGTTAGGAGTATCAGCTTATCCCAATTAACTGTTGCCTTTATCCCCTCCCAGACTGATGTCCCACTCACTAGGCTGAGCAAGGAGAAAATTACAGTCAGCTTCCTGTTGGGCGCCAGGATCCACCACATAATTCATGCACTCAAGTCACTCCACAACAAGTACAAATACGACTCTGTCATTGTCCATGTTGGAGTAAATGACTTGAGACGCACCTCCGTGGACTACATGAAAAGAGACATGGAAGAGCTCTCGGATCATGTGGCCCAGGCAGGTATAGCCCTAGCCCTGAGTAGTATCCTGCCTTCGCCCAGAATGATACCGCAGTATAAAGACAAAATGATTGACTTCTGGTGTCATTCAAAGGGGATCCAGTATCTGTATGCCTGGGATGACATGATCAACAAACCATGTTGCTTTGCCAGAGATGTTCTGTACCCGTCACCCCTGGGGTTCAGGTTGCTGGCTAAAGCTCTTGCCACCCCTATAGTGCCTTTTTTAGGCAAGGTTCAAAGGACAATACCACCACCGTAACAGATACAAGCATGCAAAATCTGAAGGTAATGCTATTCAATGCTAGAAGTCTAAACCTCAAAATGCATTCTCTCGAGGCACTCCTAAAAATGGAGCGCATCAATATCTGTGCAGTAACTGAGACTTGGTTCAAGACTCCAGAGAGCACCTCTGCACTACCAGGCTACAACTCTTACCACACTTTTCGGCCACCAAACCAAGCCCGAAACACTAAAGGTGGAGGAGTGTCCATATTAACAAGGATATTCACACTTCCAGGCTAGTTGCCCAACACAATACATCTGAAATTCTGCAGGTGCAACTAACACTAGGTAAGACTGCAATCCAAATTGTAGCTTGCTACAGATCCCCCACCATGCCCCAAATTCTCAGTACACCTTTCTAAACATACTAGAAAATATTAAGATACAACCAAACACCCTAATACTGGGTGATTTCAACTACCCTGCCATTAACTGGGAAAACTACTCGGGTACCAACACCTTTTCCCAACGGTTCTTGGAATCCATAAATTCCAATGCCCTGGATCAACTAATCCATTGTCCCACCAGGGGCTCCAATATCCTAGACCTGGTCATTACCAACATGGGAGATAGAGGCTCCACACCAGTGGTCACCCCCTCATTGGTCAGGTCTGACCATAAGCAAATCACCCTTGACATCCACATCCCACCCCCCAGTAAGGAAACCTCTGTAAAAAACCTCTCCAAAGCCAACTTCATGCTACTTAAGTCAGAAGTGACAAACTTCATGGCACCAATGCAGACGGGAGCTAAAAGTTCGACTGCTGAATCCTACACTAAGGCACTGTACTCGCACATCCACTCATGCATGAATTGTGCCATCCCAAATAGAACCGAGATGCTCTCCTCCAAAAAAAGGAAGCCATTCTGGTGGTCCCTGCCATAAACAAACTATACAACAGAAGGAAGAAACTGTTGCAGAAAAGAGGAAAATCCCAGGATGCAAAAAACTCCCTTACCAGCCTCAGTAAGAATGTAAAATTCCCCAATGCAGGCAGAAGACAGCTCGATAAGCAGCTAAATCCAAAAACTTAATGAACCAGCAAGTAATCGTACCAAAAAACTTTATTGCAGAGAAAGAAAGTTTCACGGTAATGCCATACCGCTTCTTCAGACGTTTGAAGAAGCGGTATGGTATTACCGTGAAAGCGCTACCTTTCTTTCTTGCTGGTTCATTAAGTTTTTGGATTTAGCTGCATATCGAGCTGACTTCTGCCTGCTTTGGGGAATTTTACAGTTTTACAGTTTCGTTTGGTTGTTGCAGTTGGGTTTGTTTTTGTTGTTCAGTCTCAGTAAGAAACTGAGATCCCTCATAAAATCCTCCAAAGCTAGTTACGAAAATAAAATTGCCAAAGATTCCAAAGACAACCACAAGGCATTCTATAGTTATGTCAAGAATCTAAATGGCAATGCTCAGATCTGCTCTGAGCTACAAATGTATGACATTAAATATACCCAAGGATATTGCCAATATCCTGGCAGATTGATTTAGTTCCAACTTCACCCCCCTCTCACCTCATAAAGGGCCCCTCTCAATACCAAGAGATTGCCAAATTCTGGTAATCATGGCCACAAAGGTAGAAACCGCACTCTTCAAAGCTATGAATACGGCATCCATTGGACCAGATGACATCCCGGGCTGTGTACTACATGAACTACAAAATGAACTAGCACCTCACCTAAGTGTCTTGTTTAATCATAGCCTCACCTCAGGTTTTGCGCCCACTGAGTGGTGCACAGCTGCAGTTATCCTACTCCATAAGGGGGGATCCACCTTGGATCCCGGGAACTACTGTCCCATCAGTCTAATGAGCCTGATCTGCAAGGGCATGGCATGCATTATCATGGAACTTTTATAAACAAAGACATTGGCAACCTTCAAACACTGGACCCCATCCAGTTTTGGTTCGTAAAGGGACGATCTTGTCTCCTGAACCTGATTGACTTCTTCGAATCAGTCTCCAGAGCTGTGGACGAGGGTAAGGCGGTCCACACAGCCTATCTGGACCTTGCCAAGGCGTTCAACACCATCCCCCACTCTGGAATCATAGACAAACTTACTAAGCTGGGCATAAATGCCTACGTCACTCAATGGGTTGCCAACTGGCTTACTGACAGAACCCAGACTATAAAAGTAGCCGACTACAAATCCAGCTCCAGACAAGTGACAAGTGGAGTACCTCAGAGTTCAGTCCTGGGACCACTCTTGTTTGGCATCTACTTCTCTGAAATACAGGCCAACACTAAGGGACTCTGGCTAACAAAGTTCGCAGATAACTGCAAACTGTGAGCCATTATTGAATCCCCAAAATTATGTGGATATTCTACAAAAGGGGCTTACAGAAACAGATGCTTGGTGCCAGAGCCATGGGCTCAAGCTTAATGCCAAGAAATGTATAGTTATCCCCTTTGGAAAAAAACATGTACCCATGAGTTACCACATAGGTGGCAGTACACTAAACACTGAAAGTGTGATGAGAGACTTAGGGACACAGATGGACAGTGGTCTCACCTTCAATAACCACATTGCCACAACAGTCAGGAAAACCTTCTATGTGGCACATCTCATCACTAAGGGCTTTTCATCCAGAAAAAATTAGGTCATTGTTCCACTATACTCATCCCTCATTAGACCCATTATAGAGTACAATGCCCCGTTTAGTATGTACCTCACAAGACATCTGCAACAGCTGGAAAGGCCGCAGAAATACCTCACTGAAAGATTCACAGGCCTAAAGCAGATGCCCTATGCCAACAGTCTTAAAAAAACTCCAGCTATACTCTGTGGCATATTGTCTATTCAGAGGCGATCTCTGCTTAACATACAAGGTCATGAGCTGTTGGACATGCTCCACTTAAAGAAATCCCAATCCCTCAGAGCCACACGCTCCAGGGATCTAAACCTTGTCATCACAATGAACAAAACATGCTGGATGGATAGGTTCCTGACCCAGAGACTCTCCATACTCTGGAATAGACTGCCCATACATGTCAAGCAGAGTGCCTCCTTGACACTCTTCAAAAGAAACCTTGACTATTGGATGGGAGATAGGAAATCACCCTGCTAGACAGGGGTCCAGGGAAGTAAATATTGTGGTAAGAAATATCCAGGGAATTGTTTGGCTAGGCTTGTATAGGCCCTAGGGCCGATAGCCTAGTACCAGCCTATGAACCTATATATTCCTTCAGCTTGTTATTAGTTATTTGCTACAACTTCTCTTCTGGTTGATAGAAGTATGCCTCACCTGTATGTAAAACTAAAGTGACTAAAAACATGTTCACTATTATTCATATTCATAAATAAGAGCTTCCAATTTCTCAGCTTTTCTATTTTGTTTAACCTCTTCAAAAGTATCCTTAGCTACCTTGACAGAAACCTTTTTACCTATTGTGTCGCAGTAAGTATGGGAATTGTGAGTGGTTACATAATTTACAGCTATAGCCCTTGTTTTATATTCATTACTTTTATAATCCAAAAAGATTTGAAACTGACAAAATATTCCACAACACCGAGATGTCCTTTTTTTTCGATATATGAAATACAGAATAATATCTTCAGGAGATATTTCCCGATTACCATACCAATTATATCCTTGAATTTCTGAGTCTGTTATTTTCTTTGCTAATGGCTCTAAATATACAGCAAATAAAGGGGAAAGAGGACACCCATGCCCTTTTTTCAGACACAGCCTATCAGAGAGGAGCCCACCAACCTAAATTCTTGCCTTAGTATATCGGGGAATGCAGATGGTTCCATTGCCCTACTCCTAAAGTCCCAGCTTACTCTGTCAAATGTTTTCTCTGCATCAAGACCCAACAACAACAGCAGTTTTTATTAACATTCTGCTTCCCTCTAGATCATTATTATTCTGTTAATGTTGTCATATGCTTGCCTTCTCACCACAAATTAGCGACACCTTTACCATTTTCTTAGCTAGTGTAAACCTAAGCACTTTGTAGTCATACCCCGGGATTCACAACGAAAATATTCCATGCAGGAGCAGTGTAGCCACTCCTGCACAGAATATGGCCGCTTCGCGATCCACGAATGTGCCGTTTTGACGTGCACGAGCGACCCTACACTGTTCTGCATGGAAAGCTGTGCAGGATGCTAATCAGCTCATTTGCTGCTGAAAACCATGCAAATGAGCTGATTGAGCAGTCCTGCAAAGAGTCTGGTCTCTGTGCAGGAGCAGTGGTATTTGCAGAAATGTATTCAGTTACTAACTGAATACATTTCTGCAAATAAACGGAGCCCTGACAGCACCCAAAGAAAGCATGTATTAAATACATTGGGCATGCCAGTGGCCAAATATATGGTCACTGGCATTCAGAAAAGCCTAGTATTGTAAAAAATAGTTTTTTTTTGGGGGGGGGGCTGATCTTGGCCATTTAAGAATGGGGAAGCACCGCTCAAATGGGATGGTGGGGAAAACTAAAATAAATAAATAAATAAATAAATAAATAAGACAAGCGTAGGGGAAATCTACATTTTGCCATGATGGTCAATGGCATGTAGAAGGTAAACAACAGCAGGGAACAGTGGTTGCTAAGGGGAAGGCTTGTGTGTAGTGCAGTAACTAGGGATTAAGGTAGTGGGGTATGTTAATGAGGGGACTTGCACTGAATCACAGATTTCTTATAAGTGTCACAATGCACTTAACCGTGTAGGTGCTCTGACACTACCGTGTGGACAGGAGGAGCAACTAACATGAAAAAGGGGTGTGTCACACTTGCTTTAAGTACATTGGAGCTCTGTTGGTTGGGTTTGTCCTTAGCTAAGCACAACTAAGCGAGGGGGTGTGTCTGAAGCTGTATAGACTTATTCCATAAACTGAGGAGTGTGTTCACAGCCAGGGGAGGGCCATTTCCTGCTGTTTACACTAGCTAAACGGGTCTAGGCGGCGTGGCAGGGATTAAACAGGAAGGACATAGGAAAAGTAAAAGGAAATAGCAAAACAAGGGAAATGCAGTGCAAACAGCAATATGGGATACTGCAACACACAATGGTACACTGAAAGCACTCATTGTTACAGCTAGCAGGTGGTTGCATAGCTGAAAATGGGAGGAGATGTAAAAAGAAAATTGAAGGGCAACAGCACACAATAAAGGAGAAATGAAGTAGAAATCACTAATATGGGACTCTTGCAACTTACAATGCGCAGGCAGAGCACATAATACAGCTGGCAGGTGGCTGCATACTGAAAGTGGGAGGAGATGTAAGTAAAAAAAAAAAAAGGGAACAGCAGAATCAAGGCAATCAGGCACAAATTACCAGTAATGCCTCTAACACTCACAGTGGCCAAATTAAAGCCATGAGTAATCATAATCATACAGGCAGCATCTGCAACACCACAGTATAAAGTATGGAAACACTTTAGTCTGTTTTTCCTGCAAACTCTGAACCATTGGTGTATACATGCTGGGGTATTTCAACTGGAAAAATGTTAGGGGCTGCCATTGCTTTGATCCATCACTATGTGCTAGAGGCTGAGGGCGGAGAGGAGGATAATGCTAACAACCGCCACAGACCAAGGAGGAGGAGAAGAGTGTTCAGACCCATGGTAACCTACCAGGGGCTACATGATCTGGAGATAGAGTGCTACAGGGTGGACAGAGACATACTTCAGCAACTCACCGAGCTGTGTTGAACTCATCTCAGAGCTAGAACCAACAGAGGGGAACCCATCCCAGTGGATACCAAGGTAAGTGTAGCCTTAAGAATTCTAGCTACAGGTACTTTTCAAAGACCTACTGGGGACATCATGGGGGTCTCACAGGCATCTGTATCCAGGGTACTCCACCAGTTCCTTAATGACATGCTATCGCATGCCGGTGAGCACATTTACTTCCCCAACACCCATGAGGTGATGACCAGCAATATGTTTCTCTTCCACCGTGTAGCACAATACCCGGAGGTAATTGGTGCCATAGACTGCACGCACATCCACATCAAAGCACCATCCGGTGAACAAGGCAGGGTCTATATAAACCGCAAGGGCTTTCCCTCCACCAACTGCCAGGTTGTGTGCAATGCCCAGGGCATTATCATGAATGTGTGTGCTTGCAGCCCTGGAAGCTATCACGACTCCCGCATCTGGCATTTGTCACAGCTGTACCAGGCATTTGCCAAGTGGGGGTGTCCCGTATGGGCATCTGGTGGGGATTGCTGGCTATGCACTGGAGCCGTGGATAATGACACCCATCAGAAATCCACACAGACCCTCACAAGAACTCCATAATGAGGCACACGCACAAACCAGGATCATTATAGAGCGTGTATTTGGGATGCTGAAGTCACGGTTCCGCTGCCTTGACATATCTGGTGGAGCTTTGCACTATTCTCCAGCCACATGTGCACACATGTTCATAGTATATGTCATGCTACACAGTATGATCTTGCGGAAACAGCTGTAGCAGGAACAGCATGGGGAAGGGCCACACAGCCCACCACGATTGCCAAGGTCCTCACAGGCACAGAGGGACTCACAGGAGGAGGCCCCTGAGCCTGCTCCCTTAGGCAGATGGAGGCATGTCCAGTATGCTCAGGCCTTGGCAAAGAGATAGCACATAGCACACATACTGACACTGTAGGGACCCCTGGGACTGACACCTTTCTCTGACTCGCATACACAGTAAAATGGATGACACACGTCACATTACCTGTAACTTACCATATATAGGCGAGTCTCAATTATGTGATCAAAGCTTTAGTTAGTCGAGTAACTAAAGCTCGATCACTAAATGTCGAAAATGCAAAACTGCGAATGGCAATTTCCATGCAGGGGAAACAGTTTGGCCTTTACGCGGATTTTGCTCTTTCTACAATGTGCAGCGATCTCAGAGTTGGTATATTTAGTTGGTTGGGTGTGGGGGTGGGGGGTGTGGTGGGTGAAGCCCCCCACTTATCTTGTATTAGTTTTTGTTGGGACTATGGCATTGTTTCCCTGCATGCAAACTGCCGTTCGTGGTTTTGCGTTTTTGATATTTAGTGATCAAGCTTTAGTTACTCGACTGACTAAAGCTTTGATCGAGTAATATAATCCTGTATAGACAGTGTACTGTGTGAATCCAGCATAGGCGGCCCTCAAATACTGTCCTCATAACTGCCACAAGCACAAGGTAAGTCAGTTTTCTAAACAATAAATGAATGGAATAGTATGTTCTGCAAGCATATCTATGGTAATGCTGCATGCATGCAAGGGAATGGGGTGGCCTACTGGGATAACAGCACACAACAGACAGCTATGCTGTCCACCAGGAACTATCTGGCCAGAACTGGCCTCCACACACTACGCAATAGTACCCAAGGTGGCAAATCCCACTGCAGTATTGGTGTGGGGACAACTAAGTGGGGGGTCATAGGTCACAGGCATGGATGTCAGGGTTGGGGGTCCAATAACCACCCCTCATACCCACACAGCAAGTCAGCTGTAGAAAACCACAGAGAAATGTCTGGTAAAGGCACACAAATGGTGGCAGTGATGAATTAACACCCTACCGACTCAGAAAGTGATAGCATAGCAGGACTCGCAGTTGCATTAAGGCTATGAAGGGTAAGATGTCTGAAACTCAAATGTATGCCAGTACAATCTGACCTGGGCTCTTTACTGATATGCCTCCAGTCCCCAAGACAGGGCACAATAGTATAGTAAATGGAACCAAAATGTAAAGCAAATGCCAGCACAGTCTGTGCAAATGTGTACAGTGGACATGTGCCTCCCCCCATATACCCACACAAATTCAGTAACATATATGCTTGCATGGAAGTAGCACCATAGCACACACAGGCAGGGCCTTACTAATACACATGAAAACATGTTGCCTGTCCACAATATAAAGGTCAATGAGCTATGCATATGTGTGGTTAATACTGTCTGGATCTGGCCAGCATGTTCTCTTGGCAGTCGTCTTGTACTGCCCTAGGTATAGTTCTGCCTTTGACAGGGCCATGTGCAGATAACTGCAATGCCAACTCTTATGCATGTCAGTGACACCCACTGCTCTGCTACTGACATACCTAGAAGTCACAGTGCTATGTGGAATATGCTACACATATTACTGACATCTTGACGGATGTGTAGCAGAGGTACCAAGGTTGTGAATATAGTTGCTGTGTGGTAGTGTTGCCAGTGGTCATTCTCAATAATCCTTTTTCTTATGTTTGCTTTTACAAATAATGGACATGCCTGCACAGTTGAATGCACTCTGCACCCACACCCATAACTCCCAACCTCTGACAGGAAGATGTCTGGACAAGGGCAGAAGGAAAAGTTGAGCAAAGGCACAATGATAGGCATGTGTTGTAAATATCGCCCTTACATACTAAGAAAGTTGGTACGTTGAGGGATTTGCAGTAGCGGGAATGGTCTGAAAGTTATGTATTCTGAAACAGTAACATCTGTATTATTTTGTAACATCACAATTCAATGATATGTAACTAACTAGCCATAAAAACACATGTACATAGAAAGGACCAAACCTCTACCCAAACACCTGGACAGCCTGCCAAAAAATATAAAGGTCAGAGGTATGCACACACAAGGCTATGACATCTCAGGTTAGAAAGATACCGCACAAGTAGGAAATCCCCGGCCAGTATATCACCAGGTTGCTGGACTGTTTACAGAGCTGTGTGTCATTACTGCACTGCCTGTAGCCACACCTCACAAATGGCTCTGTTGCTCAAGAATTTACATAGCTGCCCTCTTAAAATTGGTCTATGCATCATACAACTAGTATTCCTCTGGTAAAGCACTGTGATGATCTGAGGATGTCTGGCACTAAGTAATGACAATACATTTCAGTTACAGACTACAGATATGTCAGAAAATGTCTGCTAAGCAAAACAAGTATCCTGAGGAAACTCCCGTGTAGTCCTGAGAGGTATGGGTGTAGCACACAAAACCCTGGACTGGAGTACACCTATCTCTGGAATGGAGTCCCACCCAAAGTATAGAAGGTCACAGTGGGCATGCTCCTACACTTAGAGAATCACAAGACATGTTGGAACCTACATCGGAATATATGACTGTATTGTGTATATATGTCCGTCCATACAGACAGCTGTGTACACCTCAACTGCCCCCACACACACAAATTAGACAAGATTACCCTCAGCTAGCTGTAGGTGGCCCATATGTGATATATCAGCATCTTTTGTATCAGATACACACACACACACACACACACACACACACACATATATGGGCAACAGTTGACATATGAAAACAAACAGAGCCGGCAACTGTAGAAAAAACAATTTACTTAGCGCTTTCGATCTTAAGAAGGTGAGGCATTGTTTTTACCAAAAGCGCTAAGTAAATTGTTTTTTCTACAGTTGCCAGCTCCGTTTGTTTTCATTGGTTTCTTATACGCTTTTTCAAGTTCTAAGTTTACTTTTGTATTTCGTTTTGTTAATAGTTGACATATGTCAAGCATACACAAACATAGATGTGTGGAACGTAGAGACAGACAGTGATACAGCGAGAGACACAGGGGGACACAGACATAGTGAGTCACACACACTCATACCTTGAATGGCATACAGTGATGTCCTGCTGTGGACACTGGCATCCCAGGTGTAAACAGTTGCACGTGCCAGCATAAAAGGTGAGCCCCATTGTGTAACAGTACTCAGGTTGAGTTTATATCACATTACCTGCCTGTGTGTGTGTGTGTGTGTGTGTGTGTGTATGTATGTGTGTGTGTGTGTGTGTGTGTGTGTTTGTGTGTGTGTGTGTGTGTGTGTGTGTGTCTCCATAGGTCCAAGTATTAGGAATCTCTTCCCACTTTGTACACTTCACATTGCCCTATTTCACAAGATCTGCTGCTGTCATTCACCTTAGAAGTACCATTGGACACTGATCACTCCTATAAGCTCTGTAGCATGTACGATAACTGCATAACACTATAGCACAAATAGCTAGATAGGTAGAAGTTCTAATCTCAATACTGACTAGTGTGTGTGTTTGCGTGTGTGTGACAGTTGTGTATGTGAGAGTGAGAATGTGTGTGTGTTTTTTTGTAGGTGAAACAGTTTTAGGCCATTCCCACCCACAACATGTCCTAGTTTGTCAATCCTGCTGATGTCATTCCCCTTATTGTTACCTTTGGCCTGTTGTCAGCCCAGTAAGCTCTGTAGCATGTGTGATAACTGCGTAAAACTGTAGTACATATCACTCGGTAGACAGGGGTTCTAATCTCAGATCTGGCAAATGAGTGTGTGTATGTTCGTAAGAAGAAGTATTTTGATAAGTCTCACACCCACTGGCCTACTTTATTAGGCCTGCTGATGTCATTCCCCATATCAGCACCTTTGGACAGTTGTTAGCCCAGCAAGCTCTGTAGCTCGTTCGATAACTGTATAACACTATAGAACAAAGAACTAGATAGGCAGTGGTTCTAATCTCAGATCTGGTAAATGTGCATGTGGGCTTATATGTGTGTGTGTGTGTGTGTGTGTGTGTGTGTGTATGTTTGTAGGGAGAAGTATTTTGATAAGTTACCCACCCACTGGCCTACTTTATCAGTCATGCCGGTCACTCCCCCTGTAGGTACATAAGTGTGTACTAGGTTAATGGCCGTAGAGCCATTACAAGCATACCCCATAAACGTGCGCTGCCATTGTGCCACCTGATGTTAGTTCCCAGTGCCCCCATCAGGTACAGCTACTGGAGTGATCCCTGGGGTGAACTTTCTATTACCCATCCACTCATCAAGATCTCTCTGCAGCAGGGTCCTCTGGGTGCTTTGCTTGACATCTATGGGAAGTCTATTCTAGGAGATTTGCAGTCCCTGGGTGAGGAACCTGTTCTCCCAACATGTTGTGTTGATTGTGGTAATGCGGTTGAGGTCCCTGCAGTGTGTGGTGCAGAGAGATTGGAATGTAAAATTTGTAAACGAGCTGGGTCAGATATGGCTTTGCAAGTCGAGCAGAGATAGTCTTAAGTAGGTGATATGAGACAGAGAATAGCTGGAGTCTTTTGAGTCTGTGTAGGACATGTGTTGAATGCCTAGGATCCTCATTGTGAGGTACTTCTATGGCCTTACCAGCTGTTGCAGGTGTCTACTGAGGTACATGCCAAATGGGCCATTATACTTGCTGAGTGGTCTAATGAGGGAAGAGTACACAGAGATGACCTCTTTCTTCCTGGATGCAAAACCTTTGGTAATGACATTTGCCACATAGAAGGATTTCCTGACCACAGTGGCAATGTGGTGGTTAAAGGAGAGGTTGCTGTCAACCTGTGTCCCCAGATCTCTAATAATGCCTATAGTGTTCAGTGGGCTCCCATCAATCTGGTACTTAGTGGGAACTGAGATTTTACCAAAGGGGCTGATGATGCATTTTGTGGTATTAAGCTTCAGACCATGGTTTCCACACCAGTCAGTGGTCTCAGTGAGGCCTTTCTGTAGGATGTCTGCATCACTTGTGGAGTTAATGATGGCTACCAGCTTGCAGTTGTCTGTGAACTTGGTCAGCCAGAGTTCCTTTGTGTTGGCCTGGACTCATGAGAAGTAGATGCTGAACAGGAGAGTACCTAAGACTGATTCCTGTGGGATTCCACTAGTGACTGGCTGGCAGTGTGACTTGGAGCATGCTACTTTCATACTGTGTGTTCTGTCTATGAACTGATTTGCAAACCCCCTAGTGATATAGGGGTTGATGCCTAGTTTGGTGTGTTTATCCCTAATTCCTGACTGAGGAATGGTATGAAGAGCTTTGACCAGATTGATGTAGGCTGTATGCAGTGCCTTACCATCATACATAGCCCTGGTGACTGACTCAAAGAAGCTAAACAGGTTGAGCAGGCATGATCTCCCTTTCACAAAACCAAACTGTGTGAGGTCCAGAGTTAGGAGATTACCTATATGTTTGTCGATCAGGTCCCTGCTGATGTGCTCCATAGCTGTACATATCAGACATGTAAGGCTAATGGACTGATAATTCCCAAGGTCTGTAGTTGCCACATCTTTATGGAGAAGGATGACTGTAGCAGTGTGCCATTTGGGAAGGACAAATCCTGAGGTGAGTCTGTGACTGAACAGAGCACACAGATCTGGTGCCAGGTTTCTCTGTAGTTCATGTAGAACACAGCCTAGGATTATTTGGAGTCCCATGGAACCTGTATTCTTGCCTATGAACAATGCAGATGTAACCTGGGTGGAGTACTCCTGGGTGCCTGGCATTCCTCTACCATTCTGACTGTTCCCCTTGGGGGGGGGGAGTGAGGGGTAAAGCTGGCACTGAATGTGTTGGCAAGAATGTTGGCACAGTATAGGAAGTAGCATTGTGCAGTACCTCAAAGCACATCTGGGTATTGGCGTGGAGGTTCTTGATATAACTATCAAAGGATTTGTGATTGTTCTCAGTGTTTGCTGCAATTCTGCTTATTTAAGCAGCTTTAGATGATTCCATGAGAGATCTTAGTGTTTTACCACTCTTGGGACTCCACTTTTTTCTGCTACAGTTTCTTCTTTCTGTTGTACAGGTTATTAATGGCAGGGGACCACCAGATTGGCCTCCGGTGTTTGGCAGTGAGTGTCGTGGATGTTCTTCGTGTTTCACTGTTGCAGTCATCACATTTGGGTTATCTGCCTGCAGGTACCCCTCAGCCTGCCTGAATACCAGAGTTTTGGGATTTTTGCGTCGGATGCTGTCGCTTCTTCCATGACGTCAGGTCGTCAGGGGTATGAAACATGCAGCTGATGCCATTACATCAGTCTTTCTTGCTGTGCGGTGCCCAAAGCAGAAGGAGTTCGCAAGTGCCGGTCGGCCAACTCCTGAAATTTTCATTTTCGAGTTTCAGACCTGAAGTCTTCTAAAAGATAACTACTCCATTGGGGATCCTTTTTTCTTGCTCTAACCGATTTCAGAAAAAAATAATAACTTTCTTGCCTGTGGAAAGCAAATACTTCATAGAGATTTTCATTCTTACTGCGTCACCTGTTTAGGCCCAGACCATGACATTGCTCGCTGTCTGTTTTGTGCCTTGTTCAACGCCCGAACTATCTGTCAAGCAATTTTTGTAGCTAAGTACTTTTACTCTCGATCTCTGTACTCCGAAATGGTGTCGGTAAGCCTTCCGACTACCGATCTTCCAAAAAAACATAAAGATAAAGACAGAGACAGACCGCTTGGGTCCAAACCTGCTGATGACACTACTGTAAAGCTAGTCGCCAGTCCACCGGTACTCAGTGAAGCGCTTTTGCAGCCCCTGATACCCACTTCTACAGATTCTCAGGCCTCTACTGAGACCCATTCAGAGTCCGGTATGCCTCCAGATGCCTCTTCAACTATGGAACCTGCGGATGTCTCTACTTTGGATGGGTCTGGAGCCACTGTGCAGGCACCGGCTTCTGAGGGTGTATTCAGTCCTACTGATTTTCATATTAAACTGACAACTTTGTTTCAAGCCAAAAATACTGAATTTCTCAGGCCTAAAGTTTGCACTAGGCCTAGGAAATCGACAACCAAAGCGCATTCTCAGGCCCACGGGCCTCAAAAACAAATGATTAGAATGGCTGAAGACCTTATTACCTTGATTAGGGGAAGCCAGCCTTCCCCCTCCAAGAGACCTAGAACTGATTTTCCTTCTGATCAGGAATCTGATATCTCTGTTCCTTCTGACTACCAGAAACTACCTTATCTACCCTTATCTACCTATGAGGATTCTGATGCAGAGGACTTCATTCCCTCTGCTTCCCCTCCGTAAGATTTTTCTTTTGGTTAAACCCTGTATACCCTTAGGGAGCATTTCTGCTGGGAAAGCCAGGACTACTCCCAGTCCAAAAAGAGACTCAGGAAATTGTTAAATCTGTCTCAACACAGGCTTCTAGCTATCCCTCCTGTTCTGGATATTGTAGATGATGTCTTCTTGGAATCCAGCCTTACCCCGGATACTTTGCTCCCAGCTCCCAGGAAACCTGACAGGTACTGTAGAGTACCTGACTCTCACAAATTCCTTTTCAAAAATCATACTGCGAATCCAGAAACCATTTCTCAAGGACTTAAAGGCATTAAAGCTACTTCTGCCAAGAATCCTACCCCTTCTGACAGGGATTCTAGGGCTTTGGATAGATGGGGTAAGAAGGTATACACCTCTGCTTCTGTGGCCATTAGGGCTTTAAATTGCCAGTTTCATATGTTAAAGTATCAACAGCATATTATGGGTCTAATTAAACAGAAAATGATGTTGATTCCTGACTGTGCAGAACAGAAAGATTTACAAGAGTTAATGCATTTGGCTGACCAAGTTGGTAAACATACTTTGCAGTGTGGTTTTGATGCTTTAGAAGCATCTTGTAGGGCTGCTGTCACTTGGTCTGTTCTTAGAAGGCATGCTTAGCTTAAGGAACAAAACTTGCCAGATCATGTCAAAGCAAAATTACTGGATGCATCCTTAAACCAAGAGCGCCTTTCGGCAATAAAGCAGAAGTTGTTCTCAAAAGGATGGGGGACAAAGCTAAATCTATGCAAACTGTTAAAAATTTCTTACAGGTACAGCCACCTAGATTCAGTAGGCATCTGCCTTCAAAGAACTGGTCCTTTCCAGTCCCTTCCAGGCCGTCTCAGTCCAAACCCAAGGGGCAGCAGACCACAAAGACTTCAGCCTCAAGTTATGTACAGATTTAAGCAGTGGGGTGCGCCAACGTCCAAAATGGGAAGTAGTAAGCCAACCCCCTATAGAAAACTTTCACAATGACTTATCCTTAACTCCCCCAAGCCTTGCTCAAGTGCTTGCACCTTCAGGAGGAAAACTCGCCCTGCATGCAGAAAACTGGGAATATATCACCCAAGACAAATGGATTTTAAACATTATTTCCCTAGGATACAGATTCCATTTCCCCTCAATCCCAAGCCTAAGTGGATGGCCAGACCTCCTCCCAAACCAGTGGGCGGAGGCCCAAAAGCAAGTGCTATCTCTCCTCAGCATCAAGGCTATTCAACCTGTCCCAGCAGAACAAAGGGGACAAGGCTTTTATTCAAGACTGTTCCAAGTTCCCAGAAAAGAAATCTCCTGGCTTCCTATCCTGGATTTTTCAATCCTCAACATCTTTCTCCAGCAGCTGCTTCCTATGCTAGGCAAGGATGCCTGGCTGGCAACCCTGGACTTAAAAGAAGCTTACCTGCACATCCCCATAAGGGAGTCTTGCAGGAAATACCTTCGCTTCAGGGCAGGCGATATGCACTATCAGTTCGCTGCACTTCCCTTTGGCTTATCTACTGTGCCCAAGGTGTTCACAAAGTGCCTAGCTCCAGCCATTGCTTTTTGCAGGCAGAGAAGTATTCAGATTTACCCATACTTGGACGATTGCCTGATTCAGGCGGAAAGTCAGGATTTGCTACTACAGCACCTGGCATTTGTAAAGAGACTTCCAACTTCACTGGGGTACACCATCAACGAAAAGAAATCACACCTAGTACCCTGCCAGCAGATTGTATTCCTGGGAGCAAGCTTGAACACAACTTCCCAGATGGCATTCCTCACTCCAGAGAAACAAATTTATTTGACAACTTACTTCGACCTTCTGGCCGCAAAAGCCCAGCTATCTGCAAGGAAAATACTACAAGCTCTGGGGTTCATGGCCTCTTGGTTTCTGTTAATTCCATATGCAAGACTGCATATGAGGAAGCTGCAGTGGCATCTAAAAAGTCTATGGTGTCAACATTCTCAGGACCTGAAAACAATAATTCCTATCATTCTGTGTCTAAGGGCAGAGTTCCGTTGGTGGGCAGAGGCCTGCAACCACAACAAGGGACTCCCTTTCACTCTACCCCCTGCCACCCAAACCCTTAACATCAGACGCATCATATTATGCATGGGGGCTCATATAGCAAGGCAGTGCATTCAGGGCAAATGGGAACCCAAAGCAGATGCACCTGCATATCAATCAAAAAGAAATGTTAGCTGTATAGAATGCTCTGACAGCCTTCAAAGGCCTTTTTCTTCCAGGACAACTATTGGTAAAGACAGACAACACTACAGTTATGTGGTACGTAAACAAGCAGGGGGGAACACATTCCTACCCACTCTGCAGACTAGCCATGGCTCTGGGGAACACAGCCTTGAGCAACCAAGTGCACCTGCAAGCTCAGTTCCTGTCAGGCAAACTAAATTCACTGGCAGACGACCTAAGCAGAAATCTCATGGACCCACACAAATGGAAACTGGAACTCAAAATATTCAAGCTTTTGGGGAAGAGATGGGGGACACCAGTGGTTGACCTGTTTGCTTCCCCTCAGAACTATCAATTGAACAAATACAGCACCAGGACTCCCCACAGCCAAACTTGGAAGGTGGATGCCCTGTCCTTTTCCTGGGAAAGCCTCGCAGTCTGTGCCTTTCCCCCCTCCGCCTCACCTCTCGAAGGTTCTACTAAAGTTCAAACAGGACAAGCCAAGGACAATCTTGATTGCACCAGACTGGCCACGCCAGGACTGGTATCCTCTTTTGTGAAGTCTGACAGTGCTACAACCCTGGCACCTGCCTCAGACCCCTTCCCTGCTGTCCCAGCAGGTGGGCCAAATTCTGTACCCTCAGCTCCAGACCCTAAACCTTGCAGCCTGGCTAATCCCCTGAACTCACCTCTAGCAACCCTCAGTAAGCAGGTGCTGGATGTCATTCTCGATGTAAGGAGGCCTAGTACTTGAAAATCCTATTCAGAAAAGTGGAAAAGATACTGTTCCTGTAGCCATTTTCAAGGAATAGGCACAACTGTGCCCAACTTACCTCATATACTAGATTACTTAGCAGAAGTACTCCACAAGGGTCTGTCCTTCTCTTTAATTGATTCATGCCTCTGCCATCTCAGCTCATTATAATACTGAGCCACCCCTCTTCTCTCATACACTGGTAAAACAGTTCCTTAGAGGGGCCAAAAATTTAAGACCCCCCAGGAGAGCTCCCACTCCAGCCTGGGACCTTAACTTTGTATTGGAAAAACTTACACTTCCCCCCTTTGAGTCGGCTGCTACAGCAGAGTTGAAATTCCTCTCATGGAAAACAGCTTTACTTCTAGCCATCACTTCAGCAAGGAGAGTGTTTGAACTGCAAGCCCTTATGGTGGTGAAGCCTTTCATTATCTTCCATGCGGACAGGGTTTCCCTCAGGACTAACCCATCTTTTATGCCCAAGGTGGTGTCTAGTGTGGTTTTAAATCAGTCCATTCATTTGCCTACTTTTTTCCCTAATCCTCAAAATAAAGGGGATACTGCATTCTCTAGAAGTGCACAGACAGCTTCAGTTCTATTTGGATAGCACTAAGCCTCTCAGAAAGTCTGACCAGCTGCTAGTCAGCTTTGCTGCAGTGTCAGAGGGGAAGGCCATTTCAAAGCAAACCATATCTAAATGGATAGCACACTGCATCCATTTCTGCTACAAGCACCATGGAAAACCTACACCACAGGGGATAAGAACGCATTCCACTAGGGCTACTTCCACCTCTACTGCATTTCTCAGAGGAGTCTCTACCAGGGACATCCTGGAAGCTGCAACCTGGAGCTCTGTACACACTTTCACCAAGCATTGCCACTTGCCTATATTTTCTAAATCCAGAGGTGGATTTGCCACAGCAGTCTTACAGGGCCTGATTGCCAGTCCTAATGCTTCTTAATCTACCTCCACCTTTCCTTAGCTTTGGCAGTCAACCCAAATGTGATGACTGCAACAGTGAAACACGAAGAACTTAGTACAGTTGTGTACACTTACCATAAATGTAGATGTTCGATTGTATTCACTGTTGCAGTCCTGGTTACCCTCCCTCTAAGGAGAGTCCTCCCTCAAAGGTGTCTTTGCTTTCACCTATCCTTTTTGATTTGGCATATCTTATTCTATGTGTGTTTGCTTTTTGCTGGGGGTGTTCCACACCATATTATTGCTTCCTATTTTGGAGGCACCTGACATCTGGAGCAAGAAAAACTGATATAATGGCGTCGGCTGCATGTTTTATACCCCTGATGACCTGACGTCATGGAAGGAAGAGTCAGCATCCAACGCAGAAATCCCAAGACTCTGGTATTCAGGCCAGCTGAGGGCTACCTGCAGGCAGATAACTGAAATGTGATGACTGCAACAGTGAATACACTCAAACATCGGGTCTATATTAAAAACCCGAAAACCCTTTTGAGTGAGTACGACAACAGCGGCACATATAGCCTGAACCGCAAATACGCCGAACCCCCTAAACTGCAAATTTAAAATCTCTAATCGTCATAGTTGGCCAACCCCACCGCCCACTGCATACTACCTACCCAAACATAATAAATAAACCACATACATACACTAACGAAACCCTACACTAAACCTTACATACATTACTATCTATGCATTTACCTTAACCTGCACCCTAACCCTAAGGTCCGTAACTATCGCACACTTACCTTACGGAGCTGTACCGCAGATGGGCCAACCATGACAAATCGACATTCCGAATTTCGCGGTTTTGGACGTTTACTGTTTCCGTAGTTCACGCAATATGTGTCGCTCTTTTCCAATTCACTCAAAAGGATCTTCGGGCTTCTACTATAGACTCTCGAACATCTACATTTATGGTAAGTGTACACAACTGTACTTTCTGTTGGGTATGGTTAGTTCCATGCATTGATATATGTCTTTGTAAGTGCATTTGTGTATGATTCGGCAGTCATGCATGTATTTTCCATTGGCATGGGTGCTGTGAAGTTAGCCACCTCTGTTCTTATGAGGCCAAAGTCAGCTTTGGAGAAACTGTTCAAGGTGGTTCCCTTTGCAGGGCGTGTGGGTGCGATGTGGATTTCCATGGTGATTACTCTTTGTTGGATCTGACCAGGTAGCGATTGACTACTGTTGTCAAGCAATAGTCCCATATGTTAATAATCAGTACAGGTCAAGGATGCTGCTTCCTCTACTGGGTGTCAGAATGAGCTGGTCCAGACCATTGGAACTGATGTAGTCCAGGAGGTGTTGGGCCAGTGCATTGGTGCATGAGTATTTATCCCACTTGATGGAGGGGTAGTTGAACTCTCCTAGTATGTGAGTGTTGGTTTGGACCTTGATAGATTCCAGGGTGTTGAGGAATGTGGGTTGAGAGTCTAGGGACATGGATGTGGACCTATAGGAGGCAATGACCTGGCTTGCACTATTACCCAATATTAATTGTACCTGATGTACCTCAGATGCATTATACTGGGATACTACTCTGGATGTGTGCATATCTGTTATCAATATGGTGACACCACTGCCTTTGGAGCCCATGGCCCATGTTTTGGGGCTGACAGGTGTGGAATTAGTTGTAGGCTGGTTGTGCATAGATGCTGTCTGCTGCTGTAAAACAGGTCTCTGTTACAGCACAGATGTCAGTGTTCACCATTTTGAGGAGTGCTGCGAGTGGTTGCATCTCGAGATGTAGATGTCGAGTGTTGAGCAGCATGACCCACAGATTGCATATATATGTAGCTGTTACGGTGGTGATTTGATTTGAAACACTGCCAGTAAAAGCACTATAGTGGTGGCAAGACCACGTGGCCAGTACCTGGAAACCCCGGGGTGTCAGATGCTGGCCATCCATGGCAAGCCATCACAGTCTGTCAGTCTTGCCATCCCAAGCAGACAGATACTGGATCCCATGAGAGTGACACTAGACACATAAGCCAATTGTTGAAGTCACTCATTTGTTTGTACTGCAGTATCATTCATGGTGGCAGTAGTATACTGCTCAGGGCTACTGCCATACCTGCCTGGCCCACATAATCTGAGAGCTCCACCATGTCTCTGCTCATGTGTATCTCAGTTCATCCACACACACCTGGACAATGACAGAATGATACTTGTTGTGGAGTGACCTGACTAGGTGTGTTATGTGTTGATTCGGGCACCTGATAGAAAGCTGACTGTTACCTCCTCCATGTTCAAACTAGTGAGTGGGACATCCGTGTGCCTCACAATTGAGTCGCCTGTGATTGCTGTGTCAGGCAAGGTGGTTAGCCTTTGGGGCTTAGGTTGAGGGGCACACTGTGTAGGTGAGATATGTGTCCTGTGGTTTGTGCTGTGTTGTGGTGGTCGGGTGGATGTCAGTCTTGGTGGTCTGCACTGTTTGGGTAAATGTCTATTGAGTGCCACTGTGAAGTTGGGTGTGTGGTTGTTGTTTGTATGTCAGAGCTGTGATAGTGTGTGTGTTCTGGAGGGGTATGTTTTCTATGTGGTGTGTTGCAGGTGTTGACCCTTCTTGTCTTGACCAGCTAGTCCAGACTTCGCTGGAGATTGGATATCTTTCAATTTGGTGATGTAGGGGTATCTGTCACAAGTCTGAGTGTTGGGAGATTAGAGGAGGGGGTTGTCTGTGTACATAAGGCAGTTGCAGCAGTCCCTCAGAATGCCTAAGTGCACCAGGTTAGTGGACAAAAGCACAGAGAACTGCACTTTAATCACACCAGGAGGGGTGATCATAACTACTAAATACTGGAGCTAATTCTGTGAGGAACGACTACTGCTAATGGATCTCAGGTGTGCTAGAATACTTGATAAATAAACCTGTTGAAGTGCAAAAATATTAGGCTATTTGAAGTGCAGGAAAGAAAGAACTAGCAAGATCTAAGGGAAGAACTTAAGCCAGACTTTCTGGCACCTGTAACAGTTTACCTCAGCTGTGCAGTTATCAGCACCTTTGGCAAGTTTTAAGCTCTGTGGCACATGCGATAACTGCATAACACTATAGTACAATAACTAGATAGGCAGGGGTTCTAATCTCAATACCAGCGTGTGTGTGTGTGTGTGTGTGTGTGTGTGTGTGTGTGTGTGTGTGTGTGTGTGTGTGTGTGTATCATATACTGTGTGGATTATACCATTTTGATTTGTGTACCACCCTGTAAATGTCCCATCACCCTATTTTACTAGGCCTGCTGTTGTCATTCACTTTAGAAGTACCTTGGGACTAGGAGAAAACATGTAAGCTCCGTGGCGCGTATGATAACTGCATAACACTGTAGTAGAAATAACTAGATAGGTAGGGATACTAATCTCCCTACTGGCAACTGTGAGTGTGTGTGTCTTTAGGTGAAGATTGTATCCTGTTTGGCTAATACCATTTTGATTGGTGTACCATCCACGCCTGTTTACCACCTTCCGATGGCGTTACTTTATATAGCATGGTAATGGCATCTGCCTCACATGCAGCATGTTACTCCATTGTGCAGGCCATACCAGTTCTCTTTACAGATGTCTATGGAATATCCAGATGTATAGGTTCATAGGTGTGTTCTAGGCTAATGGTCCTGGAACCTTTACAAGCCTAGCCCATAGGATTACCTTGACATCATGCCACCCAACATTAGTTCCCAGTGCCTCTGTTGAATAGAGCCACTGGAGTGATCCCCGGGGCGAATTTTCTATTTCCGATCCATTCATCATGATCTCTCTTGAAGAGGGCCAGTGAGGTGCTCTGTTTGACATGTATGGGAAGTCTATTCCATAACATGGGCAGTCTCTGGGCTATGAACCTGTCCCTCCAGCACATTCTGTTGATTGTGGTAATGAGGTTGAGGTCTCTGGAGCGTGTAGTGTGGAGGGATTAGGATTTCTTTAGGTGTAGCAGAGCTGGGTCAGACATGGCTTTGTAAGTCAAGGAGAGATCGCCTCTAAGTAGGCGAGATGAGACAGAATAGTTGTAGTTTTTTGAGTCTGTCCATATAGGACAACTTTTTAAGGCCTAGGATCATCTTTGTGAGGTACCTTTGTGACCTCTCCAATTGTTGCAGGTGTCTAGTGATGTACATGCCAAATGGAGGATTGTACTCAATGATTGGCCTAATGAGGGAAGAGTAGAGGGAGACAATGACCCCTTTCTTCCTGGATGCAAAACCCGTAGTAATGAGATGTGCCACATAGAAGGACTTTCTGACCACAGTGGCAATGTGGTAGTCAAAAGAGAGGTTGCTGTCAACCTGTGTTCCCAGATCTCTTATAACGCCTTCTGTGTTCAGTGGACTACCATTGATGTGGTAATTTATGGGAACCTAGTTTTTCCCAAAGGGAATGTTGATACATTTTTTGGCATTGAGCTTAAGGCCATGGTTCTGACACCAGTCAGTCTCCGTGAGGCCTTTCTGCAGGATATCAACATCACTTGGGGAGTTTATAATAGCTCCCAACTTGCAATTGTCTGCGAACTTTGTCAACCAGAGTCCCTTCGTGTTGACCTGGACTTAAGAGAAGTAGATACCAAACAGGAGAGGACCCGAACCCTGTGGGACTCCATTCGTGACTGGTCGGCAGTCTGACTTGGATTCAGCTACTTTCACACTGTGGGTTCTGTATGTGAGCCAGTTTGCAACCCACCTAGTGATATAGGGGTTGATGCCTAGCTTAATTAGTTTTTCTATGATACCTGCATGGGGAATGGTATCAATGGCCTTGGCCAGCTCAAGGTAAGCTGTATGAACCACCTTGCCTTCATCCACAGCTCTGGTGACTTACTCAAAGAAGTCGACCAGGTTGAGTAGGCATGATCTACACTTCACAAAACCAAACTGTGTGGGATCCAAAGTTTGGAGATTCCATATATCCTTGTCTATTAGGTCTTTGATGATGCATTCCATAGCTTTGAATATCAGACTTGTCAGGCTAATGGAGTAGTAGTTCCCAGGGTCTGTAGTCACTCCTCCTTTGTGGAGAGGGATGACTGTAGCATTGCGCCATTCAGTAGGGACAAAGCCTGAGGTGAGGCTGTGATTGAACAGGGCACATAAGTATGGTGCCAATTCACTCTGTAGTTCATGTAGAACACAGCCAGGGATATTATCAAGTCCCATAGAAGCTGTATTCTTGACCTTGGACAGTGCTTTTAACCTGTGCAGCAGTAATACTGGGTGTTTGGCAATCTACAATCTACTGGTATTGTGATTTGTCCTGTGAGGGGGGAGGGATAAAGTTGGCACTGAATCTGTTGGGCAGTATATTGGCAATATCTGTTGGCTCAGTATAAGAGGTACCATTTTGCAGTAGTTAATCTGGGTATTGCCGTAGAGATTCTTTATATAACTGTAGAAGGCCTTATGGTTGTCTTTACTATCTGCTTCAATTCTGTTTTCATAGCTAGCTTTAGGAGGATTTGATGAGGGATCTTAACCTTTTGTTGAGGCTGATAAGGGAGTTTTTCCAATCCTGAGACTTCACCTTATTCTGCATCAATTTCTTTTTTCTGTTGTAGTTTGTTTATGGCAGGGGACCACCAGATTGGCTTCCTTTTTTTGGAGGAGAGCATGTTGATTCTGTTGGGTATGGCGAGATCCATGCATTTGTTTACATGTTCGTAGAGTGTATTGGTGTATGATTTGGCGATCATGCAACTATTCTCCATTTACATGGGTGCCGTGAAGTTAGCCACCTCTGTTTTTAGGAGCCCAAGGCAAGCTTTGGAGAAATTTTTCATGGTGGTTATCTTTGCAGGGGAGTGGGAGGGATGTGGATTTCCAAGGTGAGTAGTTTGTGGTTGGATCTAACCAGGGAAGAGCTGACTACTGGTGTAAAGCAATGGTTGCCCATGTTAGTAATGACCAGGTCAAGAATGTTGCTACCTCTAATTGGGATATGAACAAGCTGGTGCGGGGCATTGGAATTAATGAATTCCAGGAAACATTGGGCAAGTGTATTGCTTTTCCCAGTTAATGGAGGGGTAGTTGAAGTTGCCCAGTATAAGAGTGTTAGGTTGGACCCTAATATTCTCTAGAGTGCATAGGAACATGGATTGTGAGTCTTGGGACATTGTTGGGGGCCCGTAGCAGGCTGTGACCTAAATCTCTGTCTTTCCCAATGTTAGCTTCACCTGAAGTATACTATGACCAGAAGTATCTCTGATGCTTTATGTTGGGTTACCAGTCTGGACGTGTGAGCATCCTTTATGAATATGGAAACACCACTGCCTTTGGAGTTTCGGTCCAATTTCTTGGGCCGAAAGGTGTGGAATGAGTTATAGCCTGGTAGTGCTGGGTTGATTTCTGCTGCTTTGAACCAGATCTCTGTTACAGCACAAATGTCAACGCTTTCCATTTTAAGGGGTGCTTCAAGCTAGTGCATTTTGAGATTTACACTTATAGCATTGAACAGCATGATCCTCAGATTGCATTTGTTTGCAGCTGTTATGGTGGTAATTTGGTCTTTGGAACACTGCCTAAAAAAGGCACTATCGGGGTGTCAAGAACCTTGGCCAGTATCTGGAAGCCGAGGGGTGATGGACGCAGGCCATCTCTGGCAAAGCATCGAGGTCTGTCAGTCATGTCCTGCCAGGCAGACAGACACTGGATCCCTTTGGAATGAAACCAGAAACTTAGCCAGTTGTTGAAATCAGTAGTTTTCTGCTTTTACTGTGGTATCATTCTGGGTGATGGTAGAATGCTGCTCAGGGCTAGGGTCATACCCGCCCAAGCTACGTAATCTGAGAGCTACTCCATGGCTCTTGTAGTCCAGGGAGGTACGTTTCAGGTCATTCACACCCACATGTGCAATGACAGTCATATTTGCACCTTTTGTTGAGGGACCTGAGTGTGTGCATTATGTGGTGGATCCTGGCACCTGACTGTTGCTTTCTCCTTATTCAACCTAGTGAGTTAGGCTTCAGTGTTCCCCACTATTGAGTCACCTATGACTAGTGTGTTGGGCATGCTGTTTTGCCGTAGGGGCTTTGTTTGAGTGGCACACTGTTTAGGAGAGTTATGTGTCTCGTGATTGGTGTTGTGTTGTGGTGGTCGAATGCGTTTCTGCCTTCGAACCCTCAGCTGTTTGGGTAGATTTTTAATGAGAACTCCCGCAAAGGTGGGTGTGTGGTTTGTGTTTTTATGTGAAGGCAGTGCTGGTGTGTGTTTTGGAGGGCTATGTATTCCATGTGGTGTGGTGCAAGTGTTGACCATCTCCTCTTGACCAGCTATTCTGGTCTTGACTGGAGAGTGCATGGCTTCCGAGCTGGATATATACGTGCACGTCTCACAAGTCTGAGTGTTGGGAGGTAAGAGGAGAGGGTTGTCAGTGTACATGAGGCAGTTGCTACATTGCCTCGGGATGCCCAAGTTCACCAGGTTAATAGGAAAAACCACAAGGAACTAACCTTTAGACATGCGTGGAGGGGTGGGCATTAATAGAGTACTGGAGCCATTTCTTTGTGGAACGTTTAGTGCTGGTAGCACTTTTGTGTGCTACAGTAATTGCTACGAGAAGTCTGGTAAAGTGGTAGACTAATAAGCTAGCAAAAGTGCAGGAGAGGAGAGAACTAGCAGATCTAAGGGAACAGTTGAAGAGCATACTTTTTGGCACCGCTCAGAAGCTTACAGACAGTCCTGGATACATCAAAGCTGTATCTGGACTAGACAATTTAGAGGAAAGGCAGGAAACAAGCTTAGACTTTTTTTTTGGCAAACTGTATGTGGTCTGTGTCCCTTAATGCCCATGTATGTGATATTGTTGCCATATTGGCCACAGTGAGGGTTGTGACACATGTCAGCATCATGCATCATACCTGACTGAAACATCATGCTGATACAATGTATGCTACACTATCACTTGTCCAGGCTTGTAGGAGCAATACATGACTCCACATGCTATGCCTGGTGTGTTATCTCACCATCCATGGAGGTATTCTGAACATTACGTGTTATAAGAGGTAGTGTGTTATGTCCTATGCACATAATCTATGTGGGGCATGTCATGTATATATAGTAGTACAGTACATAATGGTGGAAGTGCAGGTTTACTAATCTGTGTATTGCCAACTGTGTTTATGTTACTGTGTGCACATCCCATGTGTTAGCTCTTAATGTGTGTATGCAAAAAATATACCATTTTATCTCCCTGTTCCACCCAGTGGACTCAAGAATACATAACCACAGACCTGTCATACACAGTGTCATGAATGCCTCATCAACTGCATCGTGGTTGAGTGTATGGTAAAGAAATGGCAGGGCCAAAAGGTGAATCTGTTGCAGATATTGTAAAAGGGAAGCTTGTGAGGGACCTGCTGATAGTACTGCAGTAACCTGTTCTGTATGTATGAGCCTGTGGTAGTACACAACACTGAGTTGACATGTTTGAAGGCTACCTGTCTGTGATAAAGTGTATGTATGCAAGGTTACACTGTCTGACAACTGTGCCCATCATACACTGTTGCTTGCATACACACCTGGTACATGTACATATAAAGGTGTACTTTGCCTATGACATGGTCGGTGTATTCCCAGTCTGCCATACTCCCTCTTGGGAATGTCGGCAGGGCCACAGCCTGCAGACACACAGACACCTGGAACACAAACAGAATACAGCATATCAAACTACATTCCGTCAATGGTACTGACAGCAATAATGCATCCTGGCTAATAAGGTACATACACCTGTATGTGTACCCATAACAAATGCAGGCAGACAGCACCTTATGTAGTATGACATAGCTACACTGTACTATAGTCACCCTGTGCATCACACCCATATTAGCATGTCCTTGCATCGATGGTATGGATGACATGTATGTGACACAGGTATCATCATATGCACAGGGTGTGGTGTGGGTTTGCCAGAGGCCTAATCTGGGCCATATGGTTGACATCATGTGTGTGTGTTTGGAGGGGTATCCAATAGATGGGCTGTGCAGAGGTGCTGTGTGTCTCTAGAGGTGACCTGCCTGTGATACAGATATGTGTGTGTGTGTGTGTGTGTGTGTGTGTGTGTGTATGCACACAGTCACACCATTTGGCTGCCCTACACAGGGGTACATTGGACAGCTGTATACCGTACATGGCAGGGTGTCCAGGTCACCGTCTCTGGCCATGGACATGGGAACTGGTCCTGCCAGGGGTATCACTGGCATCACCAGGCCCAGGGCTAGATGCAGTACTCATTTCTGATGGTGACTGCTGTCTGCTGGATCTGTGCCCCTGACAGGACTGGACAGGACCACATGGACTTGGCCTGCTCCAGTGTAATGTGGACAGCAATCCCCCTTTAGTAGTGCTGGTGTCACAGCCACTAAGGGGGAGTGTAAAGGTGCACGGCCCCATAGACTCACAGCGGTTGTTGGTGATGACTTACGTCCATGTGGCCAATACCCATCTCCCACCACATGCTCTAGCACAGACATGCCATGGTCGAGGATTGCCTATGTCTCACACCACCGTCAATCCATGACCTCAGTATTTTGACATGTGGCCTCAACAAGGTCATGTATGTCAGCATGTAAATCAGGGAGAGTTGCATCCACCACCCTGAGTATTTGTGTGTTGTGGCGTTCACTATGTGCCTGTGCATCCATGACAGCCTGGAATGTGCATCTGGTGACTCCTTCTGTGGCACTTGTGATGGTGGCCCAACAAGCAGCATTCCTCCTGCAAGCACCCCTGTCCATCCCCCTGTGTGAGACCTCGACTGCACTCTGGCTCTGGCCAATGTCTGCACTCCCACCTGCCATAGTCACCACACTAGCCTGTTCATTGCCACCACCTGCCAACTGTCCATCATCTGTGGCCACTGGTGATGGGGTATGTGTGGGCATTGTCACTGTGTGCAGGGATGGTGTGGACAAGACACTGTACGAACCAAAAATAAAGGATAAAACTGAAGACCACAGATGAAGAATCCACTTAAAACACCAGTTTATGTTCATGGTGTGGACAAGAGTAGGATGCCAACAAATGGCACAGATTCAGCCCCTGACAACCCCACCTGTACCTCATTATTCCTGTCATCATTGTCAGAGTCTGCAGGGATAATGACATCAGTTTGCAAAAGGTGGGACCCCCAAACCCCTTCGCCACCTGTGCGGGGAAGACAACATATGTACATTAACACCTACACTTTGACATTGGCTGGTACACACACACACACACACACACACACACACACACACACACACACACACACACACACACACACACTTACAGGTGAGGTGGAACAAATCTGTTACACAGACCACATATTACCCAAATGATGACATGCATGACACACGGCCCTCAACATCATGCATTGCAGCCAGTTTTACTAGATGTAACTAACAATATAGATCTCTGGGATACATGATTAGTTTTAGTATGTGATGGCCATTCCCCAGCACAGACTGCATCCATGTACGCATCATTGCTTTTCACATGCATAGCACATTGGCAAGTACTACAGAACATACCTTACAACTGTACAGATCCTTGCAGTATGTGTAGAAGTCTGGCTCGTGTTTGCTCTATTTCTCTTAACCCCTGTGTTTCTCTGATACATAAGTGGGATGATCTGAGGAGTGACATCACTGATTAATGACATACATTTGAATGCCAGACCTGCAAACCAGCAGTTAATGTATGGTCGCACAATTCCTGTTACACCACCAACCTTCTAAGCTTACAGTGGATATAAGTGTACATAACCCTGTTAACATGCCACATTCTTGTAATATAGAAGATGAGACCACAATAATGCATTCAAATATGTTACCTACCGTTCATGTGACATATGACCTGTCAATCCAATCAATAAACAAACACATGTGTTGTGTGTAAAATATAATGACTGTAATATGTACAATATGGTGAATGCATAAGTGAGCACACCCTTAAAATGATGCTTGGTTGAAGCACCTTGTAAGTGACTTACAGCATTCACTCTTCTTGTGAAGCTGTTTGTCATAATGGCACATCTTGACTTGGCATTATTTGGCCACGCTTCCAAGCAAAGGTCACAAAACTGTGTCAAATTGCAAGGGCAGCTCATGTGCACAGCCCTAGTCAGGTCACACTGGTGTTTTTATATCTGATGTAGGTCTGGGCTCTGTCTGGGCCAATCCATAACCATGAGTGTGTTAAAGTGGAGCCATTCTTAGGTAGCTTTGGATGTATGCGTTGGGTCTTTATCATGTTGAAGGCTGACGCACCTCCCCATCCTCAGCATTCTTGCAGATGCCTGACGGATTTTGGGCAGACATCAGTGTTATTTGGAAATGTTCAGAATTCCCACCACCATGACTACAGGACCTGTTCTGGCTTTGGAACGGCATCCCTACTGCGGGCCACTGCCACCAGTGTGATTCACCATGGGGATGTTGGTCTTCAGGTTATGAGAGGTGTTGGTTTTTGCACCACAAATACCTTTTGGTATTGTGGCTGTGAGGTTGATCCATAGTCTCATTACACCATAACACATTTCCACACATGCCTTTGGGAGACGTGATGTGCAGTATTGAAATTTGTATCCACCCCTGGATGTTTTTTGCTGTGGGGAAATTTTTCCATCTTCTGACCCTCCCCCATTGGCCAGATGTATGCAAAATACAGGAGAGTGTTAGCACAGGTAGTACAACAACACCAGTACTAGCAAGAGATTCCTGCAACTCCCTCAGTGTTGCTGTATGTCCCCTGACAGCTTCACTGACCAGGTCTTGACATGTTTTGTCATCATTTTTGGAGAGACGTCAGGTTCATTTCAGTAGCATTTGTTGTCCCGTATTCATTCCACCTTTTGACAACTGTCTGCACCATGTTCCATGGTGTATGCAGTGTTGTGGTAATGTTGTTGTACCCTACTCTTGACTGATACCTTTCAAATATGAGATCTCTTTGCTGCTTTGTAAGCTGTCTGCAAGCCATGGCTGTTGCTGTTGCAGGCAACTGAGCAAATGTCATGAGTATCCCACTTGGACAGCAGACTGTTATTTGGTGTTACTCAGAGTGCCTTTAATTGATGGCAGGTGTGTACCCAAGCAGACCGCGTGCTGTCACTACATCACAAGCTGCTGCAGTAACATGTTATTTGAAGGGTGTGCAGACGTACGCATTCAGCTTATTGTCAGGTTTGTATACTCCATATTTGGTGTCCAGCAGATTGATTGATTGGTTTTACAGGTGAATTGTTCATGTCATAGGTCACATTACAGTTTGGAAAAGGTGTGGACTGACATATTGTGGTCTCAGTTTGTATGTGTATATATCAGAAACACCTGGCATTTTAACAGGGGTGTGTACACTGTTTATATCCACTATATGACAGTAATGTTTCACACATGTCCCTACCTTAGGCTGTTTGTCCCCCCATTTTGTTGGTCTCTGTCCAGAAGTCTTGCACTGACAGGTCGTGAGATATGCTACAAGGATGTTACATTCTCATCGGATAGGTCCCTGTGGTGACCACTGGGATGCAATGCAGTTAACCCCAACCCAAGTGAACATGTACATAAAGGAATATGGATATGAGTGACAGTTGTGTGCATGATACAGGCCTTCACATGCCTGGGGTATTGACAAACCACAACAGAGTAATTGCATACTCACCAGCTGCAGGCTGCTGTCCCACATGCAGACCGGAGGGACCTAGGTAATTGTGGGAGGGAAGTATTGTCAGCAGATCCACATGTGGCATTGGTTCAGGATGGATGCAGCATGTCTGCACATTTACAGTACAGCCCCCAATACTACACAGATTGCTGTCCTTTACCATAGATGTGCACGTATGTGCATTAGAAAATCCCATCCACAACTGCAATCTGACCCGACACATGCACATAAATACTCTACAATTACAAGTATGTCTGCTACACTAGTCTAGTAATCTACACTGGAGCCTTACCTGCACATTCCTCGTCCATTGTCTGGGTGCCACCCACTGCCAGTATATGGGAGGTCTGTACTCTGATATTGTACTGGGATAGGTGCCTTAAGGTACCCAAGGATCACCATGGTGGGTGTCAGTGGGGTTGCATGGCCAGGCCCACACCTGCGGCTGTGCGGTTCCCTAGCCACTGCAGCAGCCCTTTGCCAGGCAATGGCGTATGAGGTCACTTTAACGATGCCAGACCTGCTCATATGTACATGCATGCAGGCCAACGTCATTTACCCTGTGGTCAAGGTCGTCTTGCAGGTCAGTACTTTCCTGCAGATGTTGCTGGCTCCAACTAAACATTATGGCATGGTTCTGTAGTATGGCTTCTATGATTATATTTGTCTCAACCGCTGAGAAAGTTGACCATTGCTGATGCGACATTGCACCTGGAAGACATAAAAAGGGAGACGCATCACAGGACTTCATACATTTAGCAACAGTGTGTACAGAACCTGCACAGCTACATTGAATACCAATAGCCACCACTCACAACCACACCATGTAATGTATCAGCACTGTATCTGCTTGCATTGTACTGCTGGTCCTGAAGTGTCATATTCCCCCCAATGAGGGCTAGTTAATTTCATAATCCTGTACTCCTCATTCATGTCTGTATAGAGAGATGACATTGGCCATCTCCCATGTGGATGGTGCCATGGGTTGGTGTGACTACGGTCTGTAATGGAGCTGGGAGAACATGCCTGAGTTCATGTAGGATGCGGACAGGGATGTTATCAGGTCCCATGGATACTTATGTTTGTTACCTTTCAGTAGGCAATATTTACATGCTCACTGGTGATGAGGGGAGGGGTGTGGGTGTTGTGCATATCCACCTATAGTGATGCTGAGCCAGGGGGTGATGTTTGCCCTAAACCTATCTGCATCAGGTTGGCTATAGATATGTTGTTTGTGTATGTGGTCTGATTGGCCGCCATTACAGGGTGGGTTGGTTTGTTGCCTCAGAGATTTCAGATGTATGTGAAGATCGCCTTGTGATTGGCCTTGATGGATTTGTCCAATTTGTACTCCTAGTTAACCTTACAGTACTCCAACTGTGACCTTGTATGCTTGATCAGACAAAAGCTGACTTGATGCTAAATTGGTGTGTGCTCCTGCTTTGCCCTGTACAGCCAATATAGGGATCAAGTCTGTGGTTTGTGTATTGTTGCTGCCCACCACAGGCATTCAGCCTACCTTGAGGTAGTTGTCCTTTTGGGTATTGCTGAGGCCATAAAGCTATGTAGGTTCCCACATAGTATTGTGTTGTGGGCCTGGACACAGCTGCTAGTTCCAACATATGGAATGCCCTTCATGCGGGCCTTACCCATTTCCCTTGCCTGTGAAGGGGACATTATGGAGGTGTGGGGACTACAGCTTCACAGACAGTAGGTGGAAATAGCTGACAGGATAGGACGTGTGGAGACAGCCCAACAGCATGGGGGACAAAGCTCCAGATTTTGGTACAGATTGTATGTCATTAGTGCTGTTATACACATGGAGGGTTGCTACATTGGCGTGGTTTGTCTGGGCATGAATTTACTGGATGACTTGACATCGCACAGTGATATGGCTCTGACATACCTCTCAACTGACATGTTGTCCACAGACTGACTGGATGTTTGCCTATTATGCTTGGTCTGTTCCTCAAACAACATCTGTTTTTGAGGGGTTGGTAGGATAATGTGAGGGTTGTAGTCAGTAAGTGTTGACATCCATTGGTGTTCCAGGCATCATATCCTTCAGGGATGTTATGTTACAGCAACATGTGTAACATCAACTACTGTTTCAGTTTATAACACCATTATGTGTAATATGCCCCTCTTTCCAGCCCCCTGTCCCACAAGTATGCCATGCATTGTCCAGATGTCCTGCACTACGAGGTCCAGAGGTATGGTATATCATTAATTACCAACTGTACTCCAGTTATCATGTCAGTGACCTGGCAGACTCCTGGCCATGGTATGCAGCGGTGGCCAGTGTTATGGGTCTACACCCTGGTAATTCTGTGGAAATCTGCACATATGACAGTTATGTATGATCTGGCCATTGTGAACAGACTGCCAAGATTGTGTAGCAGTGTTGTGTGTATATGTTTGCTGGGCTGGGTAGGGAGAGTAGCAGATGTGAGTGCCGTACAACTTTTATCTATCTGACTCTGCATGCAGCTACAGCTGCTGGTGGTCTATCAGGTCTGTATGCTTGTTGTCTGTATGTTTGACTGTGACATGTTCTGTAACACCTCAGGATTCCCAGTGTACTGTGAATTGGGGCAGTATATGTAGGGGTAATGTGTGAGTGCCACAAAACTAAAAAATGGGTTGTTTGGCTTGAAAAAACCACGAAAATACAAAATTGCCAAAAACTGCTGGAGCCACGGATGTCGGAAACAGTATTTTATTGAACGCAAACAGTAGTTAAAAAGCGTACACTGATGTGTCTTTAGGCAGCAGCAGGTTTCTTTTCCTTTTATATAGAAACCCTTTATTGAGTTTGTTTTTTTTTCTCTTTTCAGAGGATGAGAGTTCAAGGTGGTGAGAAAGAGAATGCCTTGGGAGATGGGAGGGCAGGACGTATCAAGAAAGTGTGTTCGGTGTCTTTGTCTCAGTTAGTTTTTTAAGTAGTCATTGAACAGCAGGATATCTTAGTTGAAAATTTTCTGACTGATAAGACACCAGTGTATGCATGCAAAATGAATGCAGTCACAGTAGCTCTAGTCACTAATGTGTGAGTGGCAAACTGTATGTGGTTGCTCCCACAGTATTATACTGTCATGTTCAGTTTGCTTACTGGTATGTCGCTGTGACTGTGGTGCAGTTGTTTGGGGGTATACACTTGCACACCAGTGCCTGTTTTCCACTAGTGTTGCATCCCTGTAGTGCCTGTTACATTTGCTAATGCATGTGTACAGCCCCAGAGTCAGACCTGGGTAGTGTTATGTCAGTCTGATTGTGGTTTGGACATTGCTCGGTAGCTCAGTGTAGTTTCCCTAATGTTGTTATGTCCACATATTCGTAGGATGTCCAGTTGTCTGGCCAATATCTTTGCTCTGGTCCCCATGACCGTTATGTATGCATGACGCATCAATGGGATGATGTGGAGATTGATGTCATTAACTAATGAGAAGTAATTGAGTCCTGGCATTGTGATATTTCAGTCGATATATGTTAGGACTTGCACTGTTACTACATGAACTTTCTCAGCTTATCTACTGACGTATTTTGGACATGTCCCTATTTTCAGGCCTTTGTCCCCCACTTTGTCAGGTTTGGTCCAGATTCATTGCACTAAGGGGTTCTGAGCATACCTCTCTACTGCCAGATTTTTCACAGAATGTCCAGATGTTTGAACCATACTTTTGTTCAGTTCCACAATGTATTTTTATTTGTCTGGCAAATCATGGTGATGATCCAAGGATTTATGTCAGTAAATAAATGACATGACATTTTAGCTTCCATCCTCATATCCTTCAGTAATTGTCTGCTGAAAGAGACACTGTTGATGTAACACGTCTTAATTTGTAGCAGCAATTTTTGAAATATGTCTGTGTATGTGGCCCATCCTCTCTCCCTTTACAGCCTTTGTACAGGTTCCTTGCACTAACAGGTTGAGAGTGATGGCTCTGAGGTATAACTTTTTTTATTTTCCTTCCTTTATATGTTTATATATGTATATCTATATTATGATGCTACTTTTTCATATATATGTTTCATCAGACATAGATGTATGTGTATGCGTGTGTGTGTGTGTGTATGTATGTATGTCTATATACAACACACAAAAGGTCCCACAAAGCTTTCTCCCTAATGTTGTATGCCTCTATTGCATGATATATTTGAAAAAGCAACATTAATTCCTACAGCTCAGATGGTTCCTACAGCTCTGATTCCTCTGACTGTAGTGGTCAGGGTCATGGGTTTAACACTTGGGACTACTGTTTTTTTATTAATGTTCAGTGACCTGAATGCAGGATATGTTTGTTAAAGCACTACAAATCCTCACAGCTCACATGGCATTGGTATTTTGCTGTGATTGTAGAGCACAGCATCCCGGGTTCGAGACTTGGCAGGGATGACTATTTTGTTGCTGGGCAGAGCAAGGTCTGATGGATGCAGACTGATTAAGGCATGTTTAAGCATATTATACTTATAATGTTATATTTAAGCAATAACCTACAGCTGGGTGTGGGTAATGCTGGACTTTACCCATGGTTGGTGTGGATTGGTCACGAGGGTGAAGCCAGTGGCATTATTTAAGAAAACCAGTACGTACCTTTCTTAAATAATGTCATTGTATAATGCCTCCGTGCTGCCCGTCCACAGTTTTCTAGTATCCTGGGGCATTTCAGATGTACTGTGCATGTGTAAGGGACATGTTCCCATGCTTACACAGTACATCAGTGTTGTGCATTGGTAGAAACAGAGATAGGAAGGATCTCCATTGCTTTTTTTAACATATCTCTGTATGTTATACAAGATGAAGAACTCATATAACATAGTGAGATATATTAAAAAAGCAACGGGGATCTTCCTTTCTCTATTGAAAGAAAGATCTCCTTTGCATTTTTTTATATCATCTTGCTTTGTTATGCGAGTTCTTCAACTCGTAAAACATAGCAAGATATGTTTAAAAAAGCAATGGAGATCTTCGTTTCTCCATTGCTATCGCTGCAGAAAAATAAAAATAAACAAAGAACAGGAGATATATAAACTGAAAAAGTCCAGACGCAACCAGACCTTTTTCCGTTAGTATACTCTCGTATTTACAACCAGCACTCTGGTTGGGCTGGCCAATTAGCGTACTCATTTTTGTATGTTAATGGCTAGTCATCGTATAATATAAAATAATATGTACATACACATTATAATTTTACATTTCCCTATGTGCTTTCATTACATTATATTCTTGTGCGACTATACTGTATGGAGCATCTGTGTTTATATGGGGGTTTCACATCTTTTCTACACTGACATCTCACTTTTGAAACTGCTACACTACCCTGGTTGACAAAAAAATAGTTGCTACATAATTTAAGTTTACTAAAATAATGTTAACACTACTTTCACATGGGAAAACAAGTTGCCTGTTTTGTGACTCAAACCGTGAACACCTGCATGTATAGCTACAACTCTAACTACTACACTGTCTTGGCTTGGAAATTTCACCTGTCTATTTTCATTTAGCTCCTATGAGATCTTTAAGCTATGCTAGGGGGACGGCCATAATGTACACACTCACTTAACTACACTTAAACATTCCTTAGGGTATTAAAAATAAGTATATATTATTATGATATTTTTAGGTTATATGGGTGTGTATTGTGGTGTTCTGACAACTACTTGGGACTGTATTTGTGAAATACTGGCATTGATTGGGCTTTCAGGCTTCTGTTTGTGTTTCCTGCTGATGCATGACATGTTCTCTATCAACTTTGTGTGTTTGTGGGGCAGTGCTTGTGCTTTTTAACTTTTGGGGGATTTATCCCCTGTTATGTGTGCATTTGCACACCTTTACTGCTTTTGCAGGATGCCAAAGTGCCGTATGGCACTTTAGCAATACAGGGGCTGTGTCACAGAAGCTGTGACACACCCTCTGTATTGCTTTGCTCTTGCCGTTTTAATTTCAGTGTCCGTGGACACTGAAATGATCAATATTTCATTTCAGTGTCCACAGACACTGAAATGCTGCCATAATATTAGAGAAAAGCTCTAATATTATGCCAGTACAGCTTAGAACGTGCCATATGGCACTTTCTGAGCGCAGGGGGCGTATTTAGTGTCTGTGCACTGCTCGGACACCCACCCCCTGTGCTCGTACACTGTTGATGTCTGTGTAGGTTAAACAGCAGCACACCTTCATGAATATGCAAGGCACACTGCTGTTCTACATGGGCACAATCCACTCCATGCAGGAATAGCACTATTCCTGCACAGAGGTTATTGAATCCAGGGGACAGTTTACAGTTGAAAGGGTCTGTCTGTTCTTTATCCTGTTTGGGTAATATAGCAATCACAGCTTTATTCCAAGATGCTGGTGCTTCCTTTCCTTTTAAAGTACTATTAAATAAAATCTTCCAAGTCTTCATCACTTTCTTCCTTCTAATTGCTAAGCTTCCACAGAAATGCCATCTGTTTATGGAGGCTTTACTACAAATTGATTATACATCACCATTTTTATTTAATCTCTTCCTGTCTTAAGTATTATTTGTTGACCCTCATTTTCCTCTAACCCTGGCATAATTAAGTCTTCTGTAAATATTTCTGTTTGTGACCTTTCTTGGTTTCCACATTCCCCTGCTTTTATACCAATGTTAATAAAATTTCTGAAATATCTCAAATACCTCTGTAGGATCTCTGATTATTTTTCTTGTCATAGGCTCCCTAAGTTTGATGACCATCCTTTTTACATTCTGTTGCCTACGTTGTTGTGCTAAGAGTTTTTGTGCTCTGGAGTTATCAAAAAATAGGGGCTTAACAGCAATCTTTCTAAACTCATGCATATTATCCAAATAACTCCCTTATTTTTTCCTAACTCTCTGCAGTTGCCTTTATTCTTCTTCTTTGAGATTTTCCTTATTCTGAAATCTTTTAATCTTTGCCAGACCCCCTAAATAATTCCTAATATTTCTTAACTGGATCACTTTCTCTTTTGTTTCTACCCTATTTTTGTAATCTGTTTTTATTTTATTCCATCATGAGCTATCCCTTCTGAAGAAATGTCTGTCTTCCTTAACTCTTGAATAATTTCCACTAACTGTTGATTAAATCCCTTCCTTTTTAACAGGTAGGTGGGAAAACGTCAGTCTGTCTCTTTCTTTTTTTTAATTTCATTTATCTGCATTTTTTAATTTAGTTTTTATAGAGGTATGATCTGAAATAGTTATTGGATATATCAAACCTTTTAATTAAATGCAATTGTTCATATGAAATATAATGTCTATGCATTCTAGCCTGGGTATTGTACCTTTGCGAATAATATATATATATATATTTTATTTATTTATTTCAGTTTGATAACCGGGGAAGTCCACGGGGCCACGAAGAGCCTGTTTTCAGTGGAGGCCCGGGGAGAAAATCTCCGAAAATAGTTACCGAGAAATAATATGAAACAAAACTACAAAAATTAGTTACAGAGAAACTATATGAATACAATGAAAATTTAGAGAGCACACAATGCAGTAAGTTCACAAACTTACGCAGTAAGTTCTTAGAGGGCTACATTACATGATACAATAAAAGAAAGTGAAATTAACACATATTTGAATACAGACTAAATGAGAAATACTTGGAAAAAAAAATTTTTTTGGAAGGGCATGAATTTGAGAGAGGGGTCTAGGTGCAGTAGCTGACTGTCCTTATTAGAGTAATTATGGGGAGGATAAAGAAATTAGTTTTTTGCGGAGGGTGGTTGAAGTGGAAATTTATGTTGGGAAGTGGGGTGGGCAGATCCATTTAGTTGAGATAGGAGAATGCGAGAGATTTGAATTTGGTGTGGTCGGGGGTATTGCGGAGAGTAGGAGGGAGTGAGTTCCATAGTTTAGAGATGAAGCAAGAAAGTACCAAGTGGCCAGGGGGATGTGAGGGTTTATAAATTTGTAGAAGTTTTTTTTTTCAGATCTGAGTGAGCGGTTAGGGATGTAGGTGCTTAGTGTGGAAGAGAGAGAGGGTAAGCTAGTAGGTTTGTGGATGAGGTTGTGGACATTTGTGAGTTTAAGCAAGGTCAAGTAATTAGGAAGTTCGAGCCACTGTACAGTGAGGAGAGAGTGGCAGTGTTGGGAGTATTTTTTTGAGTTGATAGCATATTTGCTTATTTTATTATAGCATGATTTGAATTTAAGTTGAAGACTGAGTTGGAGATTGATGCATGGCGCCTCCCTGTTAAACAGAGGGGGGAGAAGGTAGGAGGAAGCTAGGGTTTTTCTAGTGGAGGGAGAGAGAGAGCGGTTGTGCCTATATAGAAGCCCCAGTTTTTGGTGTTTTTTTTTAATGGTGGATTGAATATGGATGTCAGATTTTAGATGATCGGCAATGATGACGCCAAGGAGTTTGGTACTGGGTACAGTTTCAGTTGGGATGTTATCACTGCTAAATATTGAGAAAGAGTTTTTGTCTATTGGGGGGTTTCTGGAGGGAAAGAAAACCATAAGATGTGAAATTGTTCGATCTTGCCGTTTGTTCTTACACACGGGTTCGGAGCTGACCCTCGGCTCATGAGTCGGCCGCTTCACAAGCTCTGCATCTAAGAGAAAGCTTGAGGCACAGCCTATATCCCATGATCCTCCTCTACCATCCCTCAGATCTAGTTTGCCGCTGCAGCAGATCGCGTCGAGGAGAGCTCGGGCCAGTTAAACTTTTTGTATTTTTCTATATTAGAGCTGTTTAAACCCTTTTTGCTAGTGATATTTAGTGTGTTAGTGTGTGTGTGTACTCTTTTACCTAGGAGTTTTGCCTTTCTCTATAGTGATAAATATAATCTTAGGGCTTAGGCCTATTTAATACTGTCAGGGCTCTGACAGCTTTAGTAGTATAAGCTTAGATATTTTTCTATTTTTAGCAAGTATAGTATTTGTGTGCAGTGTTTTTGATATATACTTACTTGTTTTATATATATATATATATATATATATATATATATATATATATATATATATATATATATATATATATACCTATATTTGCTCTTATAGTGTAGTGTATATTCATATTAGTTAAATTAGTGACTGTTGCTAACATTACTTAGTTTTTCATATTACTTAGTAAATTAGAGTTATACTCTTCTTAAGCTAGTTATCTTTCTTGGTAAAGTTTGTTCCCTGTCAGTCATGGCTGAAAAAGCTAAATCAGGGTTCAAAAGATGTCAGTGTGGACAGAAGATGTCCATTACTGATAATCATGCTTCCTGCATCTACTGTCTTGGCCCTCTCCACCTGCAGGAGAACTGCTCCATTTGTCACTGTTTCAGTGGAAGGGTCATGATGGAAAGGCGCAGGAAGCTGATAAAGGGGCTTACTAAAGCCTGACTTTCAGGAAGCCTTGGAGAAGGCTGATCAGGCGTCTAAGTCTTTGAAGGGGTTGAAGACTTTGAAGGTATCAGAGCCCAGGTCATCGGCTCTGAGCACCTCGTCTAGGGTTTGGCTGCCGGCTCCATAGACCTCGGGGCCGAGCACCGAGCGATTGTCTCTCATCGAGCCTCAGGTCTTGGAGTCGGTGTCGGAGGTGCCTCCACCCTTGATCCTTCAGTCGGTGACATCTTCGGCCCCTTCAACCCGTTCTTCGAGGCCATTATCTGATACTGACATGTATCGTGTGGTACAGAAGCTCATGGAGAATACGGCTCTGTCCAAACTAATTGCGGTTTCGTCCCAGTTGGTTTCGAAACTGGAAGCCCTTCCTGCATCTCCAGCAGATCCTCCTCCGAGACCCTTCGAGTCTTCGGAGCCGGGAGAAGAGGAACCGGTGATTGTTGAACCCTCGGCGCCGAAGCCTACCTTTGTGTGATCGGCGCCACTAACCCTGACTCCCTCAGAGCCCATCGAGGAGTCACTGAGCTGACGGTCTCTCCTTGGTTCCGGGGCCGAGAGTCGAACCGAGCTTTCGGTTCCGACTCTCCCCCTCGGAGCCTCGGCACAGATTAGTTCGGCTCCGTCCTCGGGGTCGGAGCCCGTGGTCCTGGTCTCGGAGAAACTACCGTGCTCTTCGGATCCGGTGGAATCTTCGGCCCGGGGCTCCGGTGCCTTCGACATCATGAGGAATGTTTTGTCTGAAAAGACATTCACTTCATCGGAATCCTCTTCTCCTTCCCCCAAAGGGCCTCGTTCTGTTTCTGTACCAGCGACCCCCCCCCAAGCGTAGAGACCCAATGCCTCAGCCACCCCCAGAGGGTGTTCCCTGTTCCTTGGAAGCTTCACCAGATGGCCCCCTCTGATGAAGTCCCAAGGAAGAAATTGTGCAAGAGGAGGCACATTGATTCTCCGCAAGAATCATTAACATCAGACACCGATTTGGATGAGTCAGAGGGGTCCCCACGGTCCCCCTCGGAGGATGTCTCATTTGCTGACATCCTGGAGATCTTGAAACAGAGGGGTGATTGGCAGACCCTTGCCCCACTGAGGACGAATCGGTGTTGCTGAAGGCGTTTGGGGCTCAACCTTCTACCTCCTGGGTGACCCCGCCCTTCGATGAGGTAATGGATCTAATAGCTCGAAGGGCGTGGAAGACTCCGGATACAGTGGAACCAGTCCCTAGAAAGCCGAACAAGTATATTACTGCCCCCCGAGACAAGGCTTACCTCACAAAAGGAGTCCCAGTGGATGCTATGGTGGTAGCGGCAGCCACAAAGACGGAAATGTTGGAGTCATCTTCCTCTGTTCATCCTCCTAATAAGGATTCCAGGGCTATGGACAGGTACAGGAAGCGCATTTTCAGTTCAGCAACTTTTTCCATGTGTTCGCTGAACTACGTCACTCATTTTACGCGACTTCAGAGAGATCTCATTAAGGAGTTGGGAGATACTCTCCAGGGTAACACAGATGCTGCTGTCTCTGAAAAGATAACAGCACAACTTAGCACCCTCACTTCGCTAGTAAACTCGTCCATGAGGCTCATCTCGTATGGGGCCGAGGGTTCGAGTAGGGCTGCAGCCTCAGCGATTGCTCTACGGAGGCAATCCTGGATGCACCTTTGCTCCTTTGCAGAAGCCTTCAAGTCTTCTTTTACCAATGCCCCCTTTGATGGTGCCACCCTGTTTGGTCCCAAAGTGAAGAAGACTCTCACTCGGTGTGAGCAAGAAGGTAAGACCCTGTCTGCCGTAGGGGTCTGTTTTTCCGCCCCGACCAGACTGTACCCCAAAGGGCAAAGAGGCAGAAAAATGTGGTTCCGAAAGACTCTAGGATCTTTCCAGCCCACACAGAGCGACGCCTCCTCCAGAGGCAGAGGAGGAGGCAGGAATGGAAGACACTGCCCAGGCGGCAGAGGGGATCCACAGAACCAGGGCGACAGGGATAGCGTCCCTGGGAAGCCCTTCTAGCACTCCTGAGGGGAGGCCTGACTGTCATACTCTGGAGGCAGTCGGGGGTCGCTTAGCTTTATACCCAGAGGCCTGGCTAAGTCTTACTACGGATTCTTGGGTAAAAAGCGTAGTAACCAGAGGATACAACATCCCATTTATAACCATGCCCCCCCAACAAAAGAGATTTCCAGATGTTCCACCCAGTCTGCGAGATCAAGCAGCCATAGAAATAAGAAAGCTGCTCGAAAAAAGAGTCATCCAACCAGTCCCGGCGGACCAGATAGGATTCGGAACTTACTCAAGGTTCTTTTTAGTTCCAAAGAAAACAGGGGACTGGAGGCCGATTTTGGACCTCAGCAAACTCAATACCTTCATAAGGAAGGAAAAATTCCGGATGGTCACGCTACAGTCAATCCTTCCTTTCCTGCAGAAGGATGATTGGATGTGCTCTATAGATCTCAGGGACGCTTACTACCATATCAAAATGGCCAAAGTGTCCCGGGATCATCTGCTTTTCTGGCTGGGAGCCAGTCATTTCCAATTTCGAGCTCTGCCCTTTGGTCTCACCTCAGCCCCCAGGGTGTTCACCAAATGCATGGCAGTAGTGACGTCCCACCTGAGGCGGATAGGATTCCAAGTGTTTCCGTATCTGGACGACTGGCTCCTCACCGCCACCACCAAGCATCGTCTTGTACAATCCAGGGAGTACACAATTAAACTTTGTTCCCGTTTAGGAATCTCAGTCAATTTCAAAAAAATTGCCGTATCGCCCTCACAGCATATCTCATTCATAGGGGCGGAGTTAGATACTACTACAATGCTGATCAAGCTCCCACAAACAAGAGTATCAGCCCTCAGAGACCAGGTCGCTATTCTTATTCGGAACAGAAAAGTTTATGCGGCACAAGTGCTGAAAGTTCTAGGCATGATGTCAGCCACGCTGATTGCAGTTCCTCTGGGCAGGATGCACATGAGGATCCTCCAGTGGCTGCTCTTCGCACAGTGGTCGTTCCAACAGCTCCCCCTGTCACACCACATCTCGATCACAGAATCTTGCAAGCGGGATCTTCGATGGTGGCTAAACAGCCAGGATCTGACGATGGGTCGTCCGTTTGTATTACCCAGTCCTACAGCCACAGTAACCACGGACCGCTTCCCTGATAGGGTGGGGGGGGGCTTTTCCAGGGGAGAACAGTCCAAGGAGAGTGGTCCAAGATAGAGTACAATCTGCATATCGATGTTCTGGGGCTGAGAGCAGTGTTCCTAGTGTTGCAACACTTTCACGAATCTCTACCTCTAGGAACAGTGGCAGTTCAGACTGACAATATGTCTGTGGTCTGGTACATAAACAAGCAGGGTGGAACCAGATCTTATCCATTATGCAGAGAGGCCCTGAGAATTTGGCAATGAGCGGCGTCCACAGGTCGTTTTCTGATAGCAACGCACATCCCGGGGTCATCCAACGTCATTGCGGACAGGTTGAACAGAGCCATCCTGTTGCCTCACGAGTGGTCCCTGAACAGTCAAGTAGCGGAAAGGATTTTCCGCAGATGGGGCCAGCCTTGCTGCGATCTTTTTGCATCCCCCTTGAATGCCAGATGCAGAAGCTACTTTGCCCTTCTTCCCCCTCCGGGGTGTGCCCCCAGGGACGCACTGGTACACGATTGGCCCCCGGGTCTCCTGTATGCTTTTCCTCATGTCCCTTTGATTCCCAAATTTCTACAGAAAGCCAGGAATCTGGAAAGGACGATCATACTCATAGCACCATTCTGGCCTCGACAGATCTGGTTTCCCTTCCTTCGTGCCCACCTGATGGAGGAACCATGGATTCTGGACCCAGAGCCAGATCTATTGACTCACTCATCGGGGGTTCCTCATCCATCCCTTCAGTCCCTCAAACTGACAGCTTGGCTGCTCCACTTCCCAATTTAGCCAGGTCAAAGTTTTTCTCTCCTTAAGTACAACACATTTTAGTTTCTTCCCACAAACCTTCTACCAGAAAATTATACAAAAGCAAATGGAAACGTTTTGCTTACTGGGCATCAGCACAAGGATTAGATCCCTTGGTGGCCCCGATATACAAAATCCTAGAATTTTTATCCACACTGTTTCACAAAGGGGCCTCTACTTCTACAATAAGGGTGCAATTAGTGGCCATATCGAACTTCTATGTAGATGAAGGGGGCTCTTCAGTTATGTCTCACAGGCTTTGTAGGGTTTTCATGAAGGGTACCTTTCATCTTCGGCCACCCATCCGCGAGCCGTTTTTTCCATGGAATTTGAATTTGATATTGTCTCAGCTTATGCTACCACCATTCGAACCAGCTTCAACCTGCTCACTTAAGTGTTTGTCATGGAAGACCCTTTTCCTTATTGTTGTTATCTCGGCTCGTAGAATATCAGAGCTACAGGCATTGTCAGTCAGACCGCCATACATGATTTTTCACCCAGACAGAGTTTCCTTGCGTACAAATCCGTCTTTTCTCCCGAAAGTATGCTCTGTGCTTAACATTAACCAATCTATTGAACTCCCCACATTTTTCAAAAACCATTCAAACAAATTGGAATACATGCTACACAAGTTGGATGTACATAGACAACTGAGATTTTATCTGGACAGAACAAAGGATTACAGAAAATCGGATCAGCTGTTCGTGTCGTTCGCAGATAATAAGAAGGGCATGGCAGTAACCAAGCTGACATTATCCAAATGGCTTTCAGACTGCATAAATTTTGTTTATTCTGCTTTAAAGCAACCACTTCCATTCAAGCCTAAGGCTCATTCTATCAGGGCCATTTCTACTTCTTCGGCCCATGCCGCTCTTCTTCCGTTGGATACTATTTGTGCAGCGGCTACGTGGGCAAAACCTCATATGTTTGTCACTCACTACAAAGTAGACAGGTCTTCCAAGGACAGAGCATCCTTTGGTTCCACTGTACTCAGGAATGTTCTTCCATGAGTCACCCAGGGTAACGGAGCTAGGAACGCTACCCGTGTGTATGAACAAACGGCGAGATCGAACAATTTCACATAAAGAAGTTATGTTCTTACCATAACATTCCATGTGAATTGTTCATCTCGCCTTTGTTCTTACATCCCCTCCTTCCTTCCCCCACCACGTTCTGGAAGAACGGGTACGACTAGTGCCTGGTTGGTTTTCTCTAGGTTGCCTTCTCTACCTAGTCTTCAGTAAGTTGATTATTCGATATTTGATCTGTGGTTGGTTCTAGTATTCTTCAGTCTCAAGTGTATGATTACATGAGCGTTAGACGCAGTGATTAGTAGTGCGTTCTGGTTCTTACAAACTAGATCTGAGGGATTGTAGAGGAGGGTCATGGGATATAGGCTGTGCCTCGAGATTTCTCTTAGATGCAGAGCTTGTGAAGCGGCCGACTCGGAGCAGAGGGTCGGCTCCATACCTGTGTGTAAGAACAAAGGCGAGATGAACAATTCACATGGAACGTTATGGTAAGAACATAACTTCTTTTTTAGTTTTATTTGCATTGAGGGCAAGGTGGTTATTTTTCATCCAGGATCCTGTGTTAGAGAAGACTGAATGAGTTTTTGAAGTAGGTCAGAAGTGGTGTTTACAGAGCAGATGATAGTTGAGTCATCTACCTATTGGATTATTGATGAGTCAGGGATGGCATGGTGGAAATTGTTAATATATTGAAGAGAAGAGGTCCTAGAACAGAACCTTGTGGGATGCCGGTGGGAGTGTGTTGAAAGGGAGAGGTTGAGGTTTTCCATTGAACGGCTTGTTGATGTTCAGAGAGGTAACTTGTAAACCAGGCTAAGGTGGAGGAGGAGAGGTTGAGAGATGAGAGTTGAGTTAAGAGTAGAGGGTAGGAGACGATGTTGAAAGCTTTGAATAGGTGAGGAACAAGGAAGATGCAAGTTTACCAGAGTCATGAGCTTTATTTATGGTTTTGAGAAAGGAGAGGAGGGCAGTCATGGTGCTATGACCAGGGCAGAAGCCATGTTGAATAGGGGTAAGCCATGAGTTGAGAAATGCTTACTTGAGTATTGTATGCATTTCTCCAGGATTTTTGAAAGAGGAGAAAGGATAGTTATAGGTCTGAAATTGGAAGTGTCTGTTTTTCCTCCTTTGTGTAGTGGGATAATGTATACTTGGTGCCAGATGGATGGAACATGTGCTTTTTGGATGGATCTGTTGATTAAGATGGAAATGGGAAGGGCTATGCTGTCATCAGATAGTTTTAAGAAGATTGCTGGGAGGTTGTCAGGAGCATTTCGGATAGGTTTTAGTTGGAGAAGTAGTCTCTTTATAGTACATGTGGGGATAGGTTCAAGGTTGAAAGGGAGGAGAGTGAGTGATTTGGGGGTGGAGGAGCTGTTTTTAGGGGGCTGGGGAAAATAGGAGGACAGTTTGGCTATGCAGTCAATGAAGAAGTTGTTAAATTGAGTGGCAGTGTTTGGGTCAGTAAGGTTTGGGTTAGGGCAGCGGCTTTCTTTGTTACTTGGGTGGAGGAAGGAGGAGACTGTGAACCAGAATGTTTTAGGGTTGGCTGAGTGGGTGGTTTGAAGTTTGGGGTAGTATGTTTTACGATCTCTAGTTATGAGTTTTTTTTTACAGAGTTATGAAGTTGTTTGAATTCTTGTAGATGGATGGGTATTTTAGTGTGCTGATACAGTTTCCAGGTTTTATATCTTTGTAGTATGGTAAGTTTGGTTTCCTTGGATAGCCGGGGGAGGCCTAGCTCCGATTCTTTTGGTTTTTGTAGGGGCATGGTTGTTGAGGGTGTTTATGAATGTATCATTGAAGTAGGTGGTGGCTCTGTCTAGGGGCAATGTTTTTAGGGGGGAACCAGTCATTAAGTCTTAGACATTTTGAGAAAGTTTGAGTGTTGAAATGGGAGAGATTGCGTGTGTGAATGTAATGATGCTCCTGGTGGAGAGGGCAGGGGTGGTGGTTGGCAAAGGCTGGAATGTGGTCAATGAGGGGGTCAGGAAGGATTCCTGAGTTTGATATGAGGTTGGGATGGGAAGTAAGGATCCAGTCAGTGATGGTGTCGGAGGATCCATCTTTGTTTGGTCTGCTAGGGGAGTTTATAGGTTGGCTAAAGTTGTAGAGATTGATAGATTGAGATAGGGTAGGTGAAAGTATTGAAGCATAATTTATGTTAGTGTCACCTAGGATTTTGGTTTCATTTTTTGTGTCTGAGGAAGATATCTTCTAGTATTGGGATGTTGTTACCAGGGGGTATATATAGGGCAGCTATACATATGGATTTATGGTTGTTTACTTTTAGTAGAACTGTAGTAATTTCAGTGTTACTAAAGTTAGGGATAGGATTGGTGTAGGGAGTTATGGTATAGGTGGAAGAGAAGAGTATAGCAACACCATCACCTTTTTTGTTAAGTCTATCTTTACGAATAATTTGGTAACCAGGTGGCAGAATTTTGTTGCCCTTTATAGTGGGTTTGAGCCAAGTCTCTGATATGGCAGTTATGTCGGGGTGGGTATGGTGAAGCCAGGCGTGGAGGTTTGGGATTTTATTATTTAGGCTTTGGGCATTGAAAGTAGCAAGAAGTATAGATTTAGGTGTGTGGGGGTGGGGGGGTGTAGATCCAGGGTCAGGGTGAATGTCACCGGATAGTGACAGAGTAGTAAGTTTGAGGTGGTTTAGTGTGATAGTGGAGAATGAGAGTAGTAGTGGGAAATATTTGGTGGGGTGTGGAGTGAGAAAGAAGGATGGGCAGTATTGTATGTTTGAAGAGTAGGGTAGGGTTCAGTGGATAGAGTTCGGGTGCTATAGGGGTGAAGGGTGGTGTGAAGGTATGTTATATGGTAAATGTGGTGTGTAAAGCGTATGTGTGGTGTGGTTGAGGTAATTGTGTTAGGTATGTGAGATAGAAAAATGAGGTAAGAATGGTTAGTAGGAGTAGGGGAGTGGACATGGTGCTGATGGTGGGTGGAGAGTATGAAAGGAAAGTGTGTGTGGAGGGTGTGGTGAAGTGTGATTGGTGGAATAGAAGTATGAAAGGAAAGTGTCTGTGGATGGTGTGGTGTTTTGTGATTGGTGGAAAAGGAGAAGTCTGTCTCGAGTTCCTACTACTGAATTCATGTCTTCCATACCAAATATTTTCATACATTTCTTCAAAAATCTACCATTTTGTTGTATTTTCCCTTCTGTCTGCCTAATGCACCCTCACAATCTCAAATCAAGTTCCAGTCCCCACCTTTAAGTAATATTTTCTGATGAAAGCTGATTATTTCTTTCATACTTTTATTAACTCCATAATAGCATCCTCCTCCCTTGGCAGTAGCCCCTTATTCCATAAATCTACCATTATTTTTTCTTTCGTCTTCTGTCACTGTTGGAGCCGCTCTAGCAATCAATGTTATTACACCCGTTTTCTTTTGTCCCTGATATTCTGTTGAAATTCCATCATTAAAATTTTTCTTTATCAAATTCACATGCTCATTTTCTTTTATATGCGTCTCCTGCAGCATTGCTATTGGCACTCTGCATTTCTTAACATAATTCAGTATTCTTTCCATTTTGTCTGTAACTGGAAGGCCATTTACATTCCAAGATAATATAGAATAAGTAACCGTTATGATAAAAAGCTGTTATTCCCACCTATTCCACGCAACAATTTTATGAATGTGGAATTGCAACTTATATCATACATGTACATACTAATGTTTGACAGGCTGATCTTATATACAGTTGTGTGTTCTCATCTCCATTTGAACAATTGTCATGTTTGTAATACTTTTTCCTGTAATGAAATCCCTCAAATAAAAGCTAAGTACATTTTCAGAACACCCCTACCTTCTATTAACTTAGAACAAACACACAAAACCTATGCACATTTTCAACAAATGAAAATGTAACTTCCAGATCTTGTATTCTTCCCTTATAAGACCCATTACTGAGTACAGTGCCCCTTTTGGCATGTACCTCACAAAGCACATGCAGCAGCTGGAGAGACCACATAGTTTCCTCACCAGGAGAATCCAGGGCCTCAGACATCTACCCTACACAGATAGGCTAAAGGCCCTGTCCCTCTGCTCAGTCTCCTACAGACTCCTCAGAGGTGACCTCTGTCTGGCATACAAAATAGTCTCAGACCACGTCTTGATGGGACTGCTGCATATCCGCATGTCAAGCTCCACTCGAGCAATTCACATGTGTGACCTCAGCCTGGTCTGTGACATCAATAGGACTTGTTGGCTGGACAGATTTGTGCCCCAGAGACTCCCCCTTTTGTGAAATAGACTTCCTCTCCACATCAAGCAGAGTACCTCATTAACCCTTTTTAAGTGCAACCTAGATAACTGGATGGGAACAGAAAATATACCCCTGGGATTCCACCTGTGTCCCTGCTGGACAGTGGCATAGGGTGCTGACTTGTTGGAACATGGGCTAAATAAATAGGCTTGTAAGGGCTTTAGAGCCGATGGCCTAGTAACATCCTATGATCTTCTTGAGATGCCTCATACTCCGCCAGACTTTTTTTTCATTTTAACCTGTAATTTTTGCAGATGTTCTTCGTGTTTCACTGTTGCAGTCATTGCATTTGGGTAATCTGCTGGCAGGTTGCCCTCAGTCTGCCTGAATTCCAAAGTCTTGGGTCCTGCGTCGGTTGCTGTCTCTTCTTCCATGACGTTGGGTCGTCAGGGGTATAAAACATGCAGCCTGCACCATTTTCTTTAGTCTTTCTTGCCGCTCGGTGCCTGAAGCAGAAGCATTTCACAAGTGCTGGTCGGCCGACTACTGAAATATTCGAGTTTGAGTTTCAGAACCGAAGTCTTCACTAAAGCTAAGTACCCCGTTGGGGAAACTTTTTTCTTGCTCCACACCAATGTCAGAAAAAGTTAATAGTTGTATTACTTGTGGGAAGCAAATACCTCATAAGGATTTCCATTTATACTGTATTCCTTGCCTAGGCCCTGATCACAACGTGCCTGGCTGTCGGTTTTGTGCTAGATTTAACCAACGCACTATTAACCGTTGGTATATTTTTGCCTCAAAGTATTTTGGAAACAGATTTAACTACCTAGAAATGTCGTCGAATAGCAATCCGACTACCGGAGTACATAAAAAACGCAAAGAAAAGGACAGAGAAAGGCAGTCGAGATCCAAAACCGACGACGAAGCTTCTCCTAAGCTAGTCGCCGGTACTCGGTGAGGTGCTTTCGCAGCCCCTGATACCCCTAATTTCGAGTTGCAGGCCTCTAACGTCACCCATGTGGAGTCCAGCATGCCTCAAGATACTCAAGGTATTAGACCGATGGATGCATCTCCCTCGGATGGATCCAGAGCTGCTGAGCAGGCACCGGCTTCTGAGGGTGTATTCAGACCTCAACATTTGTATATCAAACCAACGACAGCTGCAAAACCAAAGAAAAGAACAACTTCTAAAACTAAAAAACTGATGTATGAGCCACATGCACAGGCCTCTCTGCCTAAAAAAACAGATGATCAAAATGACTGTAGACTTGTTACCTTGATCAGGGGTACCCATCCCCCTCCCGATAAGAGGCCCTCGGCAAGACACTGATTATGAATCTTCAGATCAGGTTTCTATTTCTTCTGATTCCTCTTCTGATCAGGAATTATCTATACCTCCCTATGAGGATTCTGATGCAGAGGAGTCTATACCATGTGCATCTCCTCCTGAGGATTATTCATTTGGAGAAACCTTGCATACTTTGATGGAGCATTTTCACTGGGAGAGTCAAGATTTCTCAGAATCAAAAAAAAGAGGCTCAGGGATTTCCTTCTTCTCCCTCAGCACAGGCCTTTAGCCATTCCCCCTGTTTTAGACATTGTGGATGATGTGTTTTCAGAGTCAAGCTTGACCCCTGACTCCTTACCTCTGGCTCCCAGTAAGCCTGACAGATATTACAGGGTCCCTGACTTACATACATTTTTATTTAGAAACCCTGCTGCTGATCCTGAAACTATTTCACAGGGTCCAAAGGGAGTTAAGGCCTCAACAGCAAAAAATCCTACCCCCTCTGATAGAGATTTAAGGGCACTGGACAGATGGGGAAAAAAGGTTTATACATCAGCAACCTTGGCAATCAGAGCCTTAAACTGTCAATTTCATATGCATAAGTATCAACAACATGTTATGGGATTGCTGAAACAGAAAATTATGTTGATTTCTGAATGTGCAGAAAATAAAGAATTGCAGGAATTATTGCATGCAGCTGAACAGGTTGGAAAGCATACTTTGCAATGTGGTTTTGACTCCTTAGAGGCCTCCTGCAGGGCCGCAGTTACTGGGTCTGTGATTAGGAGGCATGCCTGGCTAAAGGAACAAAATTGGCCTGATCATGTTAAAGCTAAGTTGCTAGATGCACCTTTACAGCATGATACTCTGGTATTAAGGCGGAAGAGGTTTTAAAGAAAATGGAAGACAAAGCTAAGTCTATGCAAACTGTTAAAGACTTCTTACAAGTGCAGCCGTCAAGATTCAGTAGACACTGGCCTACAAAAAAGTGGTCCTTTCCTGTGTCAGACAGAGCTCAAAGGGTCAAATCCAGATGCCCTAAAGGTTCCAGATACCAGGAGCAAGATTCATACAGGTCAAAGTAATGGGGCAGTTGTACCCCCAAATCTGGAGGAGATAAAGCACAAACCTACAGAAAACAGTCCCAATGACCTCCCTCTGCCTACACCAAGCACTTATCTTTTGGCAGCACCCTTATGGGGAAAATTAGCACTTTTTGCTCAAAATTGGCAGTTAATAACCCAGGTCAAGTGGGTACTAAACATAGTATCTCAGGGATACAGATTCCATTTCCACACTCTGCCAATGGCAAACGGTTGGCCAGATCTGCCAAAAAATCAATGGGCAGAGGCACAGGAACAGGTTACGTCCCTCATGGATATGGGGGCCATTCAGCCAGTACCAGAACAGGAAAAAGGACAAGGTTTTTACTCGACTGTTCTTGGTACCCAGAAAGGGCAAGGCCTGGTGGCCAATACTGGATTTATCGATTTTGAACACATACCTGGACATTCTAAAATTCAGAATGCTGACTTTACAGCAGTTTCTGCCCATGCTGGGCAAGAATGCTTGGCTGGTGACATTAGACCTAAAAGAGGCATACCTGCATGTCCCAATAAGACAATCGTGCAGAAGATACCTCAGATTCAAGGCTGGCTTAATGCATTACCAATTCTCTGCACTGCCCTTTGGCTTATCTACTGCGCCCAGGGTCTTTACAAAGTGCCTGGCACCAGTAATTGCATTTTGCAGACAAAGAAGTATACATATATATCCTTACTTGGACGACTGTCTCATTCAAGCAGAGAACAAGGACATTCTTCTTCAGCATCTGGCATTTGTGAAAAGGCTTCTGACGTGCCTAGGGTACACGATAAACAAAAATAAATCACTACTGGTTACCCTCTCAAAAGATAACATTCCTGGGTGCAAGCTTGAATACAACTGCCCAAGATGGCTTACCTCACACCAGACAAGCAAAGGCAGCTGACTACTTACTTCAAACTGATGGCAACAAAAACCCAGTTATCTGCAAGACAAATTCTGCAGGCTTTGGGCTTCATGGCATCTTGCATCCTACTGATTCCATTTGTAAGACTGCATATGAGGAAACTTCAGTGGTACCTACAAAGTTTATGGAGTCAACATTCTCACAGTCTGGAAACAATGATTCCTCTCATTCCCTGCGTACAACAGGAGTTTCTATGGTGGGCAAAGGCATGTCACCAAAACATGGGACGGCCCTTTACTCTACCCTCTGCCAGCCAAACCTTAACAACAGACCCATCAGATTATGCTTGGGGGGGAACATGGCAGGAAGATGCATTCAGGGCATATGGACCCCAAAACAAATGCATCTACATATCAACCAGAAAGAGATGCTAGCTGTTCAAAATGCCCTAACAGCCTTCAAGGACCTACTTCATCCAGGACAACTACTGATAAAGACGGACAACGCCACGGTCATTTGGTATATGAACAAGCAAGGGGGCACACACTCGTACCCCCTTTGTAGATTAGCAATGGCACTGTGGGACACGGCTTTGACCTACCAAATACATCTTCAAGCTCAATTCCTGCCAGGAAAGCAAAATACTCTGGCAGACGATTTAAGCAGAAACCTTATGGATCCTCACGAGTGGAAACAAAATCCACAAGTCTTCAGCATGATAACAGAGAAATGGGGGAGCCCAGACATAGATCTATTTGCCTCCCCTCAAAATTTTCAATTGAAATGATTCTGCACAAGGACTTATCACAGACAAGCATGCAAAGTGGATGCCCTATCCTTCAGTTGGAAAAATCTATCAGTTTACGCCTTTCCTCCTCTGCCTCTTCTTCCGAAGGTCCTCTTAAAAGTCAGACAAGAGAAACCAAAGATGATACTAATTGCCCCGGACTGGCCCCGTCAATACTGGTTCCCAGTCCTAAGGAACTTGTCTCAATACCCAGCTTGGACCTTACCTCAAAGACCTCAACTACTGTCCCAGCAAAACAATCAGATCCTGTGCAATCAACTCCAGACACTGAACCTGGCAGCATGGCTGATCATGTAGTTATTCAAACAACACCTCTCAGTAAAGCTGTAATGGATGTCATTTTGGAAGCCAGAAGGCCTAGTACTAGAAAATCTTATTCTGATAAATGGAAGAGATTCTTTGCTTGGAATCAAGCACAAGGAACTGATGCAGCAGAACCAAATATTCTTCAGATATTACAATACTTAACTGAGATGCTTGACAAAGGCCTATCTTTCTCATCAATTAAAATCCATGCCTCTGCCATTTCGGCTCATTACAATACAGAGCCACCAATCTTTTCTCATCCTTTACTAAAGCAATATCTTAGAGGTGCCAAAAATTTAAGGCCTCCTAGAAAATCACCATTACCTGCATGGGACCTCAATTATGTGTTGGAAAAGCTCACCCTACCACCATTTGAACCAGCTGCTAACGCTGATATAAAGTTCTTATAATGGAAAACAGCTCTGCTACTTGCAATTACTTCAGCAAGAAGAGTTTCAGAGCTACAGGCCATCATGGCTGTAGAGCCTTTTATCATATTTTACCCAGACAGGGTGTCTCTGAGGACAAATCCTACATTTATGCCTAAGGTGGTTTCCAGTGTGGCTCTTAACCAAACATTTAATCTGCCAACCTTTTATCCAAATCCGCAGAACAAGGGGGAGAGAATTATGCATTCCCTGGACGTACACAGACTGCTAAGATTCTACTTGAACAGGACTAAAGCTCTAAGAAAAACTGTGCAATTACTAGTGACATATGCTGCAGGATCAGAAGGATCCATTTCTTCTACTTACACCATGGTAAACCTGTGCCCAAGGGCATTAGGTCTCATTCCACCAGAGCTGCAGCTACTTCAGCAGCCTTTCTCAGAGGAGTACCAACCAAAGACATTCTAGAGGCTGCTACTTGGAGTTCTGTTCACACCTTTACAAATCATTTGCCTCTCTACTCTAAGTCCAGGGCAAGCTTTGCCACTGCAGTTCTGCAGGGCCTTATAGCCACACCTAATGCTGTTTAGCTCCAGCCTCCCAACCATAGCTTTGGGATTCTACCCAAATGTAATGACTGCAACAGTGAAACACGAAGAACATAGTACAGTTGTGTACACTTTCCATAAAGGTAGATGTTTGAGTGTATTCACTATTATAGGTTCATAGGTTCATAGGTTCATACTAGGCTATCTGCCCGAGGGCATTTATAAGCCTAGCCATAGTTTTGTGGCTTACGCCACCCCTTAGTTTGGAGAAACTATGCCCATTATTTAGCTGTGCCTCTGTCGAGCAGTGACACTGAGGTAACCCCTGGGGTGTATCTGCGATCTCCCATCCATTGGTCAAGATTCCTCTTGAACAAGGTCAGCGAGGTGCTCTGCCTCACATAAACTGGGATTTTGTTCCACAGCATAGGAGTCTTTGGGTGATGAATCTATCCTCCAGCACGTCCTATTAATAACCGTGTCGAGGTTTAAGTCACCCGCCCTTGTGGCTCTGAGGGATCTAGATTTTTTGAGATGAAGCATATTCATCAAATCTGGGTTTGACATGGCCTTGTATGTCAGGCATAGGTCACCTCTGAGTAAGCGGTATGCAACTGAATATAACTGGAGTTCTTTCAGTCGTGCAGCATAAGACAGATTTTTGAGACCCTTTATCCTTTTGGTGAGGAACTTTTGTGGCCTCTCCAGCTGCTGCAAGTGTCGGGTCAGATACATTCCGAATGGGGCATTGTACTCGATCATTGGTCTGATGAGTGATGAGTATAGGGAGACTATGACTTCCCTTGATCTAGATGTGAATCCCTTCATTTAAGGTGGGCAGTGTAGAAGGTCTTCCTAACTACTTTAGCAATATGAGTGTCGAATGAAAGGCTACTGTCAACCTGGGTTCCCAGGTCCCTAATAACTTCTTCTGTGTTCAGGGGATTGCCACCTATATGGTAGCTAGGGGTAACCTTATTTTTCCCGAAGGGTATGACTATGCATGTCTTGGCATTTAACTTGAGGCCATGGCTCTGGCACCAGTTATCCGTTTCTGTGAGACCCTTCTGAAGGATATCTGTGTCGGATGTGTTCTCAACTTGGCCCAGTTTACAGTCATCTGCAAACTTTGTCAGCCATAACCCTCCTGTGTTTGCTTGTACTTCAGAAAAGTAGATGCCAAACAAGAGTGGGCCCAGGACTGAGCCCTGTGGGACACCACTTGTGACAGGCTTAGAGTCTGACATGGCGCCAGCAACTCTGACCCTGTGGGTTCTGTCACTCAGCCAGTTTGCAACCCATCTTGTAATGTATGGGTTTACATTTAAGTTGATGAGTTTTTCAATGATACCCGAGTGGGGTATTGTATCGAAAGCCTTCGCCAGGTCTAGGTAGGCTGTATGGACTGCCTTTCCTCATCAATGGCCTTGGTGACTGTTTCAAAAAAGTCAACCAAGTTTAAAAGGCATGATCTGCCTTTGACAAAGCCAAACTGGGTCGGATCCAAAGTCTGCAAATTCCCTATGTCTTTATTTATGAGATCCATTATGATCCTTTCCATGGCTTTGCAGATCAGGCTTGTCAAGCTAATGGGACGGTAATTTCCAGGGTCGGTGGAGGCACCGCCTTTGTGGAGTGGGACCACAGTCGCTGTGCGCCACTCCCTTGGTACGTATCCGGAGGTGAGACTAAGATTAAACAGCTGTCCTAACTGTGGGTTTAATTCCTCGTTGAGTTCATGGAGCACACAGCCGGGGACACCATCAGGTCCCATGGATGCTGTGTTCTTTGCCTTGGAGAGAGCAGTTCTCACCTGGCGTTGGAGATGTTTGGGGGGCTACAATCATTTGGTATAGATATCTCTTCTTTAGGCGGGGAGGGTGGGGAGAAGTTTGCACTGAACCTGTCAGCCAGTATGTTGGCAATGTCTGTAGGATCAGTAATCTTCACATCATTTTGAACTAATTCTGAGCATATCTGGGAGTTTCCTCCTAGGTTTCTGACCTAGCTAAAGAATGCTTTATGGTTGTCTTTAGAGTCCTTAGCTATTTTTTTTCTCAAAATTAGCTTTGGATGATTTTATGAGAGCTCTTAGCTTTTTACTTATAGTGATCAGCGGTTTCTTACCTTTTAAGGATTTTGCTCTATCTTGTAGTAGCTTTCTCCTTTTATTGTAGAGTTTGTTTATGGCTGGGGTCCACCAGACTGGGTGCTTGCCTTTGGTACAAAGAGTCTTTGTTTTGCTTGGGATTGCCTGATCCATGCAGCCCTGCAGGTGCTGGTAGAAGGCATTTGTAAGTGATTCAGCGGTTTGAGTAATGTTAACCGCCGGCTCAGGGGCCTTAAAGGAGACCACACTAGTCTTTAGAAGTGTGAAGTCAGCTTTGAAGTTCTTTACTGTGGTCTTTTTCATTTCGGTGGGGGCGGGATGAGGACCTCCAGCCAGATTAGTTTGTGATCAGATCTGTGGATGAAACTCTATAGATCTGGCGTTGAACATTGTGCTCCCATGTTCGTGATGATGAGATCAAGTATGTTCTCTCCTCTTGTGGGGATGGTGACTAGTTGTTCCATGGCATTTGAGTTTATGAATTCCAGGAACTTTTGGGCTAGAGTGTTTGGGCTTGAGTAGTGTTCCCAGTCTATATTAGGGTAGTTGAAGTCGCCTAGTATGATGGTGTTCGAGATACATTTATCCCCTCCAGTGTATTCAGGAAGGCCATGTGAGGTTCCTGAGTTTGCGAGGGTGGCCTGTAACATGCTACAATTTGCATAGCAGTCTTGCCTATGGTTAATTGCACCTGGATGGTTTCCGATGCATCGTGCGATGCCACCAATCTTGAGGTGTGGGTGTCCTTGATGAATATGGATACCCTCCTCCTTTCTTGGTATTGTCCGGGTTTTGTGGCGGACGCATGATATGAGGTAAAACCTGATAGTGCTGGGGTGCTCTCAGGAGCCTTGAACCAGGTTTCTGTCACAGCACAGACATCGATGTTCTCCATACTGAGAAGGGCCTCGAGTGCGTGCATCTTGAGGTTGAGACTTCTGGCACTGAGCAGCATTACCCTTAGTTTTTTTTCTTTGTTTTGTTCTAGGGTGGTAGGTTTAGAATTTGAGCCTTGCCTAAAAAGGCACTATGGGGTGGCAAGAGCCTTTGCCAAAATCCGAATCCCAGGGGTGACAAGTGCAAGCCGTCCCTTGAAGCAGCGTGGCTTGTCCAGCATGTCATCCCAGGCAGACAGACATTGGATCCCCTTTGAATGACACCAGAGTTTAAGCCAATTGTTAAAACTGATCATCTTATCTCTGTATTGTGGCATCATTCTTGGTGAAGGTAGGATACTGCTCAAGGTCAGGGTCATACCTGCCTGGGCTACATAATCAGAGAGCTCCTCTATGTCTCTTTTCATGTAGCCCAGGGAGGTGCGTCTCAGGTCGTTTACACCAGCGTGGACAATGATTGAGTCGTACTTGTACCTGCTGCTGAGAGACCTGAGTGCATGCGTTGTGGCGGATTCTAGCACCCGACAGGCAGCTTACTGTGACCTTCTCCTTACTCAGTCTGGTGGCGGGATGTCAGTGTGTCTGACTATGGAGTCACCAATGACTAGTGTGTCTGGCATAGTGTTTGGCCTTAAGGGCTGTGACTGCTTGACACTCTGACTGTGTGGTCTATGTGATGCAGGTGTTGTGTTCTGAGGTGGTAGTTGTTTGGGTGTCTGCTTTGGTGGCCTCTGCTGTTTTGGTAGATTTTTGATCAGAGCCTCCGAGTATGTCTTTGTGTGTTTATGTGTATGATTTGAGGTTGTGATGGTATTATGTGAGACTGGGTCTATAGTGTGTGTGGTTACCTTCTCCTCCTGTCTGGTCTTGCCAGTCCTATGTTGAGAGAGCTCAGCTTCCAGTTTGGCCGTATAGTTGCATCTCTTGCATGTATTTGTGTTTTGTGGGAGGAGGAGAGGGTTGTCTGTGTACATGAGGCAATTGTAACATTGCCTCAATAATCCCAGGTTCACCAGCTGAGCAGGAGAGGATATTAGCAACAGATCCCTCGACATGCTAGAAGGAATAGACAGAAAAACTTAAAAAAAGCTTTTGGGGATGTGGGTGACCGAGAAATGGGGTTTGCTTTTTTGGGGTACTTTCTATAACAAGAGTGCTGTATCGAGGTGATAAGTACTGTAGGAGCAAGTGCTTAGCTATACAGATAGAGAATAGTCTACTTGGGTGTCAAGTAGAGATAATTTATAGTTGGAGGATACACTAAATAGAACAGTAGTACACTTTGAGGAAGGTAGTTTTAAGGAAAATTTGAAGAGTGAACTTTAGGTAGCCCTAATAGTTTAAATCTGCTTAACGGCGCTGCCCTAGTGTGCAACGGTAGCAGCTCAGCTAGCTAACGTGCTTTATAGCAGGGGGCTGGAAAAAACAGGAAATGACCCAAAATGGCCAACAAATTACAAGTTGCTGCTTCTAACCACTCCTCTGAGGACAAACAAGCAGCTCAGTACTCCCCACTCCCACTGGTGAGTAAAGAAACTACCTCTGGCCACACAAGAAAATGGAGGAACACAGAAACCAAATACAAAGCCAGGGATCAGCAAAATCTGATCACTGGAACAACTAGCAAGTAAAGTTTAGGAAAGGAGAAATATTTTTTTGTTTTTTTTCAAACAGACAGGAAAAAATGCAGTAAATGCTTTGTTTTCGACTAAATTGCTATCAAAGGCTGGTACACTTGAGTGTATTAGCCTGTTAGTTACACAAGCAATACTTTAGCCCACAAGTGCAATCAACAATATAAGCTCACAAACACAGGAAAATAAGGCAATAAAACAGTAATAAAGGCACAAACAGTAGTCGAAAAGCTTAAAAGATCGAAAAATGCAAACAAAAAGTTTTAAAAAATACTTATGATCAAGAACGTTGCTTTTTCTGCTCTCTGCTGGCTTAGGAACTCTGCAGGGGACCACGAGGAGCTATGCCAAGTTCTCTAATGCCAGAAAAGCCCGCCAAAGCGTGCTTTATAGCAGGGGGCTGGAAAAAACAGGAAATGACCCAAAATGGACAACAAATTACAAGTTGCTGCTTCTAACCACTCCTCTGAGGACAAACAAGCAGCTCAGTACTCCCCACTCCCACTGGTGAGTAAAGAAACTACCTCTGGCCACACAAGAAAATGGAGGAACACAGAAACCAAATACAAAGCCAGGGATCAGCAAAATCTGATCACTGGAACAACTAGCAAGTAAAGTTTAGGAAAGGAGAAATATTGTTTTTTTTTTTTTTTTTTTTCAAACAGACAGGAAAAAATGCAGTAAATGCTTTGTTTTCGACTAAATTGCTATCAAAGGCTGGTACACTTGAGTGTATTAGCCTGTTAGTTACTTTAAAGCAATACTTTAGCCCACAAGTGCAATCAACAATATAAGCTCACAAACACAGGAAAATAAGGCAATAAAACAGTAATAAAGGCACAAACAGTAGTCGAAAAGCTTAAAAGATCGAAAAATGCAGTCCAAGTTACCCTCCCATCATCCACATGTCATTCTGGAGTTTATCTTTCCTTCTCTGTCTTCTACAACCTATGTGGTGTATTTGCTTGTCGATGAAGGTAAAGTTTATATTGATGCATGTACATGTATATGTATATGTGTGTACACACATATATATATATATATATATATATATATATATATATATATATATATTGCTACCTTTTTGGTGGCACCTGACATCTGGGGCAAGAAAAACTAAAGAAAATGGCACCGGCTGCATGTTTTATACCCCTGACGACCTGACGTCATGGAAGAAGAGACAGCATCCGATGCAGGACCCAAGACTTTGGAATTCAGGCCGACTGAGGGCAACCTGCCAGCAGATTGCCCAGATGTAATGACTGCAACAATGAATACACTGGAACATCTACATTTATGGTAAGTGTACACAACTGTACTTTTTGTCAGTTCATCTGAATAGCTAGTTAAAGCTTCTGTTTTTTTTAGCCTTTTGTTATTTGAATTGCTGCATTCCTTCAGTGTTTCCTTTATTGTAATATAACTTTGAGTACATTTGATTTATTTTTTTCCTTTAAATTACTGGAAGCCATCTCTTATACCAGAGCTGAAGCTCAAACTGCGTTTTGCTGAACAGCTGCAGAATTCTTCCCAGCAGTATTTTCCCTTAACCTTTTCCGGTTGATTATTCTTTCAGGTTCTCCATCTTTCTTCTTTGCTGGCATCCAGGCTCTATATTTCCTTTCTAGCAACTGAATTTTACCCAAACTAACAGTATCACTAGCCTTTTTGTCTCAGTTTGTTTTCATATTGGGAGAGCTGCAGTTAAGCTTTTAGTCAGTTTGCAACCATCTTGGAAGTCTGATGGTCATAAGTGTTGATGGCTTGGTACCTGGATTGGGTCAGATGCCCCTTAGTGTTCACAGTGTTGACATTATCAGCATACCAGCCTTCACTGCCAACAACCCCCCTTGACACCATATGTGATTTTGGTTACGACAACTTATGCCATTACTTGAATTCCATTATTTGTGTTGGTGTTGATGATCACACGGTTGTCCTCAGTGAAGATGGCTTTGGCACCCGTGAACAAGATGGGTACCTGGTTCTGAGAAAACCATCTGGGGTCTAAGCATTGGAGTAGGCACCCACCTCATTTGCTTTACCCTATGATACTATCCAACAAGACTCTGCACCAAAGAGCCTGATGAGACCATGTAGGTTTAGTTAAGACACCTTTCCCAAATGCTTGGATGAGTTCAGTCTGAGCATGCCTAGAAAGCAGATGTGCAGAAGGAGGCATATAGGCTTCTCCAGAAACAGAGATGAAGGCTTCCTCTGAAGACCCCAAGTTTTGGGGAAATCCTTGAACTGATGAGATGGAGGGTATCGTGGCCTACAAACCTCCACCTTCTCTGTGAAAGAGTTCATTCAGCTGGCTTTTTGGTTTGCACCATGTATTGCTTGAGTGGTTTCTTCTACACAAATTGATTGACAGAGTTATGCAGAGAATGTGATGACAGCAGGATGTTGCAGAGATGATCCCAAGAAAATTGGACAGGGTTCTTTGGCTTCTTGGTGATGGGCCACATTGAAGCAAAGCACTTTTTGTTGACTAAACATCAGATGCGACCAAGAGGAGACTCTCAGAGAAGTTCCACATGATTCAACCCCCAGATGAAGATTATATTGCGGTGGATCGATTAGGTAATCACTGGGATAGCAAGCCTTGGTGCAAGATACTTTCAGCATAAGAGCCTTTTACTGCTTGACATGTATCTCAAGATTTCTGTGAAAACTAGATGCGAACACTCTAAAAATGCTGAAGACATTACTACAGCATAATCTATGTCGACAGACTGAATCACACTCCATAAAGTCGTTTCACAGTGCAACAGTGGCAGCTGGTCTAGGCATATCCATGAAGAGAAGCGCTTCAAGGTATCCTTCACCAATATGACATATTATGGCTCCTTCCTCTTTGGATGTTAGGTGATGGACAGCTCAGTCAGCAGGAAGGGAAAACTCTCACCACTGTTTGGGTCAAGTTCACCAGTACCTACAGGTCATATGCTAGAAAATTAGTAGGAGCTAAGAAGATCTGGTTTTAGAGAGTCCCAGTATTCGCAACACAGGCAGTGTTTTGCAAGGAACTCACAAGACAGAGGGGGTTTATCCAACTGACACCACCCTAGAGACAGAGATGGCCTGTAAAACCAGGCATTCCATAGATTTCCTTTGGATGGTCATCAACTGCACCTCTGAGGCTTTGACTTGAATGCCCACATTTGGGAGCAGCCAGAAGTGTTATATCCTTATATCAGGGAAGTTTTTATCCAGAGGAGATTCCGATGTATATTACTTGTTTGTTAACTTGTGTTTAACACTGATAGAAGTAGGTAGCAAAATCTGAGGTTTTCAACTTTTTAGACAAAAAGGAAGAGTCATCCAAAAGGTCCCATCCGACCAGTTAGGCTCAAGAGTTTACTCCAGAATATTATCAGGTCCTGAAAATATGTAAGATGTCAAGCTATTACTGGATCTCAGTGGCCCACAACTCTGCATTAGGAAAATAAATGTCCAGGTAGTCCTGATGGAGTCTATCATTCTCTGCCTGCAGCTGGGAGATCAAATGTGTTCTTTAGACCTTCAGGATACCTGTCTACACATAATGATAGCAAAGGCATCCAGAAAGTTTTCAGTTTCTAGTTGAATCTAGGCATTGCCATTTCAAAACCCTGAACTTTGGCCTTGCCACAGCCCAAGGATGTTCACCAAATGCTTAGTAATGGTCACACTTGGGAATAAAAGTTTTCCCATACCTAGATGACTGTCTCATTGCCACAACTTAAAAAAAATCTCTTGTTCTCATAAGACACTATTTACTTCAGCTGTGCCTATCCTTAGGAATTATAGTGAATACTGTGACTGTGCAGTAGAAGTTGTTGTAGACACTGACATTCATAGAATAACACCTGGAGACCAGATTGAAATTAGCTTGCCTTCCAATAGACAGAATTCCTCCAGTTGAAGCCTGTGTCAGGCTTCTTCTACTACTCCAGTCTCCATCAGCAGTCCTTGGATTGAGAGCACTGGGGCTTATGGCAGAAAAAAATCCTTGTTGCGCCTCTAGCCAGGTTTTGCATGAGTGTTATAGTTGACTTTGAGAGTTCACTGATCTCAGTTGGAAGACTGATGGAGCAGCCAGTCTGAATATCCAAGATTTGCTGCAATGCAGCTGCAAACATCTTCAGTTGTAGCTGCATTGTTCTGCTTTAGGAAGAAACTGACATTTTCTGTCTCCCTTCCATTTCCATCATTCATGGTCACCACTAATCCATCTTCCCTGGATGGGTAGTCATTGTCTGGGACACATACTCCAAGGGACCCAGACTCGGGAAGAGGCGACATTGCAAATAAACAAACTAGAGATGAGGGTGGTCTTTCTAGCTTTGCACACCTTTCTGGACCTCTTTCCTAAGATAGTTGCCATAGATTTGGACAGTATGTCAGTGGCATGATAAGTTCAGTAAATGAGGAGGAAACTGGTCATATCCCCTATGTTATGAAGCCCTGGTCATATCCCCTATGTTATGAAGCCCTGAGAGTATGGGAATGGGCAGTCTATTCTCAATGAGTTCTTATCACAATGCATATCCCCAGTTGAGCAAACATAATAGCAGACAGGTCATTCTAATGCCTCACAAGTGGTACATGAGCATGTTTCTAGTGAGGATGCTACTTTGCTGCTGTTGGAAGCCTTGCTGCAACTTCGTCACATTACCCACCAGTAAGAAGTGCGGTAACTTCTTGTCTGTAATCCCTCAATAAGGGACATTCACAGATGGATGGTGCAGTTCATTGGCCTCAAGGCTCATCTATGCTTCTCCCATTAGTTTTTATAACACAGTTTATTTAGAAAATGATATTGTGCAAGGCCAGAGTACTTCTCAGAAAACCCCTTTGGCCCCAAAAAGTTTAGTTTCCCGTTCTATGGCCATATTTATTAAGGACACCTTACCTAGAACCTCACCCAGACATTCTGACTGTCAAGTTAAATGCATGGCCTCTCCAATTCTAATAGCTGGCAACTCTTACTACCCTTCTGGATTGATCCATATCTTAGCAGCACAGAATCATAACATCAGAAAACTTTGTCAATGCAGGAAGGCTATAGTTGTCATAATGGACCACAAAACAAGGATTAGTCCCTTTTGCTGCTTGTATTCCTGTAGTAATTAAGTTTTTAGCGTAATTTTTTAATGGGGGGTCTCTAGTTTTGCCACAGTTAAGGTCAGTCTTTCTGCTACTTGAAGTTTTCACCCAGGGTTTAATGACACACCTCTAGCTTCTCAAAAGGGCTGTAAAGTCTTTTTGAAGTCAACCTTTCTGTAGAAACTTCCACTCAAAGATATAGCTGCATTATAGGATCTTAATTCTTTGAAACAGCGTACCTGAGGTATCTTTCTAGAAAATATTACTTTGAATAGCTGTCATTTCAGCCAGAAGAGTCTGAGAATGTTCGTGCCATGTGCCATTCATAGTTGTTCCACAAAGTAACATTAAAAACTAATCCAGGTATCAAGACTAATGAGGTTTCTGTTCAAAACCTTTATCAGTCCGCAAATGTTAAGTGATTTTTCTGCAGTTTTCCAACAAAGGACAGTATTCTTGCTGTTTACAGGCATCTACTCACCAATCTCTTCCAGCTAAACTCTTGCTCTGCAAGGTTAATAGCTATGTTCCCAACTTATTTCACAAACTTTGCAGTGGGCATTGCATGTACTGCTGCAAAATGGGGTTCACTTGCATAGTTTGGGTAGATAATGTAAACTAAATGTTAAGTGATGTTCTGGTTTTCCAAGGCTTTCTTGTGTTTCAGGATCTCACCAAAGCTCTTCTCAGTAAACTTGTCCTTTCATTGCAATGCTAGTTACAACTTATTAACAAATTTGCAGTTACATTGAGACTGCTGCATCCATGGTACTGCAACATTTTAGACATGTAAACTGCCTAAAAATTAAGGTCAGGTCTTCCAATAGTGGTCATTGAAGTTGCCATGATCACTAGCTGTTTTAGAATTGTTGGACATAACAGTTGTTTGTCATTAGATTCTTATCTAGCACGTCTGGAAATATTTCATCCTGCTCGAAGCAACATATACCCAGCTTCCGCCTTACTAATTCCCGTCAACTTTACCAAATGCAACGTACAGTTTAACCAGGTGGAATGGATCTGAAGGTCTAGAATGTAACATAACATTATTTATTTGTATGACCTTCAAGTTCACTGAATTCTAACATAACGAAACCATTGTGAAATGTCCCAGTGCCTTTGGAATTCCTGATGGTGGATCATGACTCTTAGTACAGTCCTTGTAAAGTTGCGTTGCATGGACATAAGTCAGTAAAATGATACTCTTGCGTGTTTGTGTGTGGCACATATATGTATTTCATGTGATCTGTATGCTCTAACTATAATTTAATAATTACCCATTTTTTAATAAGTGTTTGGGGTTTCATAGTATATATATATATATATATATATATATATATATATATCAATTGATATATATAACTATTATATATATATATATATATATGATATATATAATATACACACACGATAGGTGGTTGTGGTCATATATAGTAATATCATATATATATATATATATACTATATATATACATATGGTCCTGCGTGTCTGTTGTGATATAGTATATATATATATATATATATAGTGATTATATATACTATATAAATTCTGTAGTGGACTTGTATGTATATATAAATGTATGTCACATATAAACTTTAAACCTCATTTAAAACAGTAAAAGTTTCTTGGAAACAAAGAAAATCACACATAGGATTAACCCAAACTTGATTTGTATAGGAAGAGTTTATACGGTTCCTCACTGTTGTGCATCCTCATATGGTATTATATATTAATGTGCCAGGTTGTGTTTGGAAAACGTTGTGACATAAAATTTCCTCCAGAAAACTGACAAAATCGATCACATTTTGTCAATGTTTTCAGTGAAGCCTCTGTAACCGGCAGCCCGCAGTTATATACAGAAAGTACAGCAGTGGCCAGGGTTTTAGGCTTCTTTGTCTCATCAGTTTTTAGTATGGTTGTGCCATATATAGAGGTAGGCCGGTGTGGGTTGTGGTGACTGTATATCCTATATCCCATAGTATTAGAGCTATATTATTCAAAATATATATATAGAGTAGGAATGGTAGCTTATGGATTCTCCTAGTCATTATTTCTGTGCCTGTGTGTAATTTTCTTATATATATATATATATATTATATATTAGAGGTTCTATCCCCCTACAAGAGGCCTAGACACATTACATTGACAGTTTAGAGGTTGTGTGTGTGTGTGTAACTCCAACCACATCACCCTTTTCCCAATTTGATGTGATGTTCCGTTGTCACTTCAGCAGTGACAATCAATTTGAGAGTCTGCATTCCATGGGTGGCAACTTTAATGGACCAAGATTACTCATTGGAAAAGGCAGGGAATTTAGAATGTCCAGCTACCTTGCATGTCTTTGGAATGTGGTGAAGATGTTTTGCAGAGGAAGCCCTGTAACCCATGATTCTCCTCCTGACTAAACCAATAGGTACTATAGGAAACCTAAGCTTAAGTGCTTTTAAGTCCTGGGCAGCCCATGTTTTAGTACTAAATGTTGACCAAAACAAGCAGTTAAATGGTGGCTGTTCCCATAAAAAGGCAAGGCTTTGGATAGAGGGGAAAGAAAGTGTATACCTTCCACTTAGTGAGCTTGAATTTCTTTCACCTAATATCAAAATTATCTCCTTTCACAATTGAAATCTAAGGTGGATCTTGGCAGGTATTGAGTTAAGGTTGCTGGATTTAGTCATGTGTTGAAAATGGGTAAGCATTCTTTGCTTGGTTTTATGTGTCAGGCCTCCTCAGGGGGCTGCCACTAGTTCTGTTCTTCGCAGGCATGCCTGGTTGAGGGATCAGAATTTAGCTGAGCATGTTAAGACAAGGATTTTGGATGCTCCTTTACAGTCTGATGTGTTGTTTGGTTCGCCTGTGGAAGCAGTTTTAAAGAAAATGGAGGACAAAGCTAAGTCTATGCAAACTGTTAAAGATTTTTTGCAGGTGCAGCCACCGAAGTTTAGTAGAAATTGGCCTACTAAGGGATGGACATATCCTGCTTATGATTCCCAGTCTAGGGGTAGGTCTAGACGTGGTAGGGGCAGAGCTCAAGGTTCTTTTAGGCCTAGAACAGGGAGTTCACCTGCTCAGACTTCTGGTGAGGGCAGGGGTCAGTCCTTTCGTAAACAGACCCAATGACCTGCCTTTTCAGCTGCCAGTAGATTCTCCGCTGGCAGCTCCTTTGGGAGGAAGACTGTCTCTTTTCAAAGAAAATTGGGATTTAATTACTCAAGACAGATGGGTGTTGGATATCATTCACCACGGTTACAGGTTTTATTTCCATACATTGCCCCCTTTCAAAGGCATGCCAGACGTTCCTCCTCCACAAAGAAAGAGGCTCACAAGCAAATTTCTCTGTTACTCCAAATAGGGGCCATTCAGCCAGTCCCTGTATCAGAAAGGGGCCTAGGATTTTATTCTCGCCTGTTCCTAGTACCAGAAGGGGAACACGTGGAGACCAATTTTGGATTTATCTATCCTCAACACTTATCTGGACATTCCCAAGTTCAAGATGTTGCCGTTACAACAGCTTTTACCTCTGCTGGGCAAAGATCACTGGATGGTAACTTTAGATCTCAAGGAAGCTTACCTTCATGTGCCTATAAGACTAAGTTGCAGGAAGTATCTGCGTTTTAGCTGGAAATTCTCATTATCAGTTCTCTGCATTGCCCTTTGGCTTATCTACTGCGGCCAGAGTATTCACAAAGGTTCTGGCTCCAGTGATAGCTTACTTCAGGCTAAAAGGAATTCAAATCTATCCTTACTTGGACGACTGCCTGATTCTGGCTCAAGAAAAGGAAGACCTTCTACAGCATCTGGAATATGTTATAGCAGTGCTAAGATGCCTAGGGTATTCTGTGAACGAAATAAAGTCCAGTCTAGTACCCTCTCAAGACATGTGCTTTCTGGGTGTGAGACTGAATACAGCAGCCCAGATGGCCTTTTTAACCCCGGACAAACAAAAGAGTCTATCACTTTACTTCCATCAACTATCTCATCAGTCCGTGCTGACTGCAAGGACAGTCCTTCAAGCATTAGGGTTCATGGCATCTTGTATTCTGGTGCTTCCCAATGCCAAACTGCATATGAGGAAGCTACAATGGTATCTCAAAATGTATGGACACAGCACTGCCAGGATTTGGACACTGTCATTCAAATAATACCTTGCCTTCAAAAGGAATTTTGTGGTGGGCTCAGGAATGTCACCTAAACAAGGGACTCTCTGTGACCCGGCCAGAGGCGAGTCAGATTTTAACGACAGATGCCTCAGACATTGCTTGGGAGCTCATCTAAATGGAAAGTGGATACAAGACAAGTGGCCTGCCAGACTACAGCATCTACATATCAACATGAAGGAGATGTTAGCAGTCCAGTTTGCATTAATGGCTTTCAAGGAGTTACTTCTTCCAGGGCAGGTGTTGATTCTAACAGACAACACAACTGTCATGTGGTACATCAACAAACAAGGGGGAACACATTCTTATCCTCTATGCAGGCAAGCAATGATTTTATGGGAGACTGCGCTCAGCTTGCAACTAACTCTTCAGGCAAGGTTTCTGCCGGGAGCACAGAACTCCTTAGCAGATGTGTTAAGCAGACAAATCATGGATCCCCACGAGTGGAAACTGGATCTTCATGTATTTCAGAAATTGACAGTGTCATGGGGAACTCCAGACATAGATCTGTTGGCTTCTCCACTAAACCACCAGCTGCCACAGTTTTGCACAAAGGGGTTTCATCACACAGCTTGGAAAGTGGATGCTCTTCTTTCAGTTGGAAAAATCTTCATGTGTATGCCTTTCCACCTCTGCCTCTTCTTCCAGAGGTGCTCTAAATGGTCAGACAAGACAAGCCAAGGATGATTTTAATAGCTCCAGATTGGCCTCGGCAACACTGGTACCCACTACTAAGGAGTCTGGTAAGGAAGCCTCCATGGCCTTTACCTTGATTCCACATCTGTTATCTCAGAAGGACGGTCATCTGCTCAATGTCAAGCTTCACTCTCTTCATCTAACAGCCTGGCATATTCTGTGTTGAAACACAGCAGGTCTCAACTTCCTCAACAAGTTTTAAATGTGATTATGGAAGCTAGAAGACCTAGTACAAGGAAAGTGTACGCAGAAAAATGGAAGAGATTTTTATTTTGGAGTACAGCAAAGAATTTGGAGATTTCTGAGCCTAATTTGAGTGTGGCTCTTCAATATCTTACTGAGTTATTGGACAAAGGTTTGTCCTTCTCTTCCATTAAGATTCATGCTGCAGCAATTTCAGCTCACTATGATTGTGACCCACCATTGTTTTCATCCTTTGTTCAAGCAGTTTCTTAGAGGGGCAAAGAATATAAGACCCCACGTAGAGCTCCTACTCCTGCTTGGGATCTCAATTTTGTGTTGGAAAACTTACTCTACAACCTTTTGAGCCTGCGGCTACTGCTGAATTGAAATACTTGTCATGGAAGACTGCTTTTCTGTTGGCTATTACTTCTGCAAGAAGGGTGTCTGAGTTGCAGGCCCTTATGGCAGTAGAGCCCTTTTGATTTTCCATAAGGATAGGGTATCATTACGTACTAATCCTTCCTTTATGCCTAAGGTGGTTTCTAGTGTGGCTTTAAACCAAACTATTCATTTGCCTACTTTTTATGCAGACCCCCAAAATAAAGGGGAAAAGATTTTGCACACTTTAGATGTACACAGGCAATTGCGTTATTATTTAAGCAGGACTAAGGATTTTAGGCAGTCTCAGCAGTTGTTTGTTTCTTTTGCTTTGAGTTCACAGGGCAAGCCTGTGTCAAAACAAACTATTTCTAGGTGGATTGGGTTTTGCATTGCATTTTGTTATTCCCATCATGGCAAGGAGATTCCAGCTGGGATTAGGCCTCATTCCACTAGGGCTACTGCCACTTCAACAGCATTTCTAAGGGGTGGCAACTAAGGATATTTTGGAGGCAGCTACTTGGAGTTCAGTGCATACTTTCTCTAAGCATTATCACCTTCCTCTCTACTCTAAGTCTAGGGCTGGTTTTGCCACAGCTATTTTGCAAGGCATGTTGTCAGCTCCTGCTTCTTTATGATTTGCCAGCCTCCCTTACCTCTGCTTTGGGATTCTACCCAATAGTTAGGACTGCAGCAATGTGGAATGAAGAACATAGTACAGTTTTGTACCTACCATAAATGTAGATGTTCGAGGATCCACATTGCTGCAGTCCAATTTACCTCCCTCCTTCCCTCTGTGTTTAGGGGTGGTTGTGTAGGTGAGGTTATATGCTGATAATTTTGTATATATTGTACATATTTTTGGTGCAGGTATATTGGGCCTTGTCTTTTTAGGGTCTTCTGACATCTGGGGCAAGAAAAGACTGAGGATATGGCGTCGGTCATGCGCATTAGTACCCTGACGTACTGACGTCAGTCTAATGCGCCCTGACCGACGTCAGCCATATACTTTGGTATTCGGGCCGACTGGACAGCGGACTACCCAATAGTTAGGACTGCAGCAATGTGGATCCTCGAACATCTACATTTATGGTAGGTACAAAACTGTACTTTTCATGGAACTGTAATTCAGTAAAATGATGAATCCGCTTGCTTGTGTGTGTGTGCACATATATGTATATCTGTGTGTGTATGTGTATGTATATATATATATATATATATATATATATATATAAAGTGTGTTTATATATATATATATATATATATATATACAATATATATGTGTGTGTGTTGTGTGTGTGTAAATATATATATATATATATATATATATATATATATATATATATATATGCATATGTATATCTATATATATATATATGTGAGTGTGTGTCTGTCTGTTTGTCTGTGTATATATATATATATCTATATATATATATATATATATATATATATATTATATATATTTTTTCTGTGTGTGTGTACTTGTATGTATATATAAAATGTATGTCACATATAATCTAACCCTCATTTAACCAACAGTCAGAAAGCTTTCTGCAAAATATCTAAACTGCAGAATATCAACACACAAAATACTGAACAAGATCGATGTTGTACTAGGGAAGAGTTTATACCGTTTCCTCACTGTTGTGCATCCTCATACTTGGTATTATATATTAATGATGGGGGGGGGGGCTTGTGCCCCTGCAAAAAATTGAAAGCCGTGACATAATTTGACCTCACAGAAAACTGACAAAATCGATCACATTTTGTCAATGTTTTTGCAGTGGGGGGGGGGGTAAGTCCACCTGTACCCCCACACCCCCTGCTAATTATATATACCAGCTCCAAAGTCACACAGCAGTGGGGAAGGGGCATAAACCTTCTTTTGTATAACTTCCAGTTTGTTAGTATGTTGTTTCATATATATATATATGTGTGTGTGTGTGTGATATATATATATATACATAAAAAATATATATATATATATATATATATATATATATATATATATAGATATGAGTGGATTCATATAAAATTTGTTTATATATATATTGTGTGTGTGTGTATTTTATATATATATATATATATATATATATATATATATATATATATCAAACACACACACACACACAAACACACACAGATATTTTTGTGTGTGTGTGTGTGTATCCATCCAACCACATCCCCTTTTTTCCCCAATTTGCATATGGGTGGTTGTCACTTCAGCAGTGACAATCAACTTGAGTGGTTTAAAAAGGGTGGCAATTGGTAGTTCATCAAAAATCACATACATTCGCACCAAGAATTTAGAATGTCCAGTCTACCTACTGCATGTCTTTGGAATTTTAAAGGAGCCCCCAGAGGAAGCCCATGCTACCACGGGGTGGTGTTCCACACAGAAGGCAAGCCAATAAAAAAAACCTCTTTGTGAGGCAATGCCACTCCCATATGTGTTTGAAATTTAAAAATGTTCTGACCAAAACAAGCAGAAAAATGGGGGGTTTTCATTTTTTCCAGTGCTTGCCCCTTTTTGGTCTTCCTTTAAACCACCCAAATAGTATTCCTTCCCAATTTCTTTCACCATATTTTCACCTGATCTGTTAGGGGACCCTTTTTGTTGTTTGGAGTTTTAGCTTGGATCTTGTTACATGTCTTCAACATTAGGTTGGTAGTGGGTTAGTTTTGGAGTTCACATCAGTCTCTTCTTTCTTGAAGGGTGCAGTGGGTATCACTACAGCAAAATGTTCTGTCTGTATTTTGGGATTTTACCAGCATCATTTACTGTGCCTGTGTAGGTATTATATATTTAGTTTTGCCGGTGCAGTCAGTTAGGGACACAGGGGACTTTTTCCCGTTACTCTTCCACAGAACTGTCCTTAATTCAGTCCTTCAATTTCTATTTCTGTTTGTTTGACAGCTGCAGTCTGTTTCTGAACCTGCTTTTTTTAGTGTTGACAGTCCCAACAAACTGGTAACTTTGACTCCAAATTTGGGATTTTTGCTGCAAGGAGTACTCTGAAATGTCTTTTACCCAAATTTTTGCCCATCTGTTTTAACTTTGTACAGTGCTTGTGCTCATTCATGTATTTTTTTATATGATTTTTTTGTATCACAGGTTGGAAAACAAGCAAAGAAGAGCTATGAAAATATCTTTTTGCTGTAAAGGGTTCTGGGTTGTTATCTTCAGAGGTTAAAGCAACATCTAGACCAAGAACAAGGTGCAAAGTAGTTCATTTACTCATGCATCAGAAATTCAGTTTTGTTCTTATTATATTTGTCATAAAAAATAAACATTTTCTGCATTGAATCAGAATGATTTTATTTGCTTCTTAGTAAAATTTTCTGTTATAAGATAGAGATTTTTTATTTAGTAAATGTGCATTGTATGAAATATTTTATATAGATTTTATATAGCCACCCAGCTTTTGAACGTTCAGGTAATGTCACTGTTGAAGTGACACTTTTACTGTGCAAAAAAAAAAAAAAAATTTTAGGGCTTTTTCCATGGCCCTTTTTGGCCCTTTTTAAACAGCAAAGGTTATTTTCCCAAAAAAAAAAAAAAACAAAAAAAAAAAAAAAAAAAAAAAAAAAAAAAAAAAAAAAAAAAAAAAAAAAAAAATTTTTGCGGGTGCAGCCAGTTTAGTAGAAATTGGCCCTAAGGATGGACATATCCTGCTTATGATTCCCAGTCTAGGGGTAGGTCTAGCGTGGTAGGGGCAGAGCTCAAGGTTCTTTTAGGCCTAGAACAGGGAGTTCACCTGCTCAGACTTCTGGTGAGGGCAGGGGTCAGTCCTTTCAGACAATGACCTGCCTTTTCAGCTGCCAGTAGAGCTCCTTGGAGGAAGACTGTCTCTTTCAAAGAAAAGATTTAATTACTCAAGACAGATGGGTGTTGGATATCATTCACCACAGGTTTTATTTCCATACATGCCCCTTTCAAAGGCATGCCAGCGTCCTCCTCCACAAAGAAAGAGGCTCACAAGCAAATTTCTCGTTACTCCAAATAGGGGCCATTCAGCCAGTCCCTGTATCAGAAAGGGGCCTAGGATTTATTCTCGCCTGTTCCAAAAGAAGGGGAACGTGGAGACCAATTTTGGATCTATCCTCAACACTTATCTGGACATTCCCAAGTTCAAATGTTGCGTTACAACAGCTTTTACCTCTGCTGGGCAAAGATCACTGGATGGTAACTTTAGATCTCAAGGAAGCTTACCTTCATGTGCCTATAAGACTAAGTTGCAGGAAGTATCTGCGTTTAGCTGGAAATTCTCATTATCAGTTCTCTGCATTGCCTTTCTATCTCGCAGAGTATTCACAAAGGTTCTGGCTCCAGTGATAGCTTACTTCAGGCTAAAAGGAATTCAAATCTATCCTTACTTGGGCTGCCTGATTCTGGCTCAAGAAAGGAAGACCTTCTACAGCATCTGGAATATGTTATAGCAGTGCTAAGATGCCTAGGGTATTCTGTGACGAAATAAAGTCCAGTCTAGTACCCTCTCAAGACATGTGCTTTCTGGGTGTGAGACTGAATACAGCAGCCAGATGGCCTTTTAACCCCGGACAAACAAAAATCTTTCCATCAACTATCTCATCAGTCCGTGCTGACTGCAAGGACAGTCCTTCAAGCATTAGGGTTCATGGCATCTTGTATTCTGGTGCCAAACTGCATATGAGGAAGCTCAATGGTATCTCAAAATGTATGGACACAGCACTGCCAGGATTTGGACACTGTCATTCAAATACCTTGCCTTCAAAAGAATTTGTGGTGGGCTCAGGAATGTCACCTAAACAAGGGACTCTCTGTGACCCGCCGGAGTCAGATTTTAACGACAGATGCCTCGACATTGCTTGGGAGCTCATCTAAATGGAAAGTGGATACAAGACAAGTGGCCTGCCAGACTACAGCATCTACATATCAACATGAAGGAGATGTTAGCAGTCCAGTTTGCATTAATGGCTTTCAAGGAGTTACTTCTTCCAGGGCAGGTGTTGATTCTAACAGACAACACAACTGTCATGTGGTACATCAACAAACAAGGGGAACACATTCTTATCCTCTATGCAGGCAAGCAATGATTTTATGGGAGACTGCCAGCTTGCTAACTCTTCAGGCAAGGTTTCTGCGAGCACAGAACTCCTTAGCAGATGTGTTAAGCAGACAAATCATGGATCCCCATGGAAACTGGATCTTCATGTATTTCAGAAATTGACAGTGTCATGGGAACTCCAGACATAGATCTGTTCTTCTCCACTAAACCACCAGCTGCCAAAGTTTTGCACAAAGGGGTTTCATCACACAGCTTGGAAAGTGGATGCTCTTCTTTCAGTTGGAAAACTTCATGTGTATGCCTTTCCACCTCTGCCTCTTCTTCCAAAGGTGCTCTAAAGGTCAGACAAGACAAGCCAAGGATGATTTTATAGCTCCAGATTGGCCTCGCAACACTGGTACCCACTACTAAGGAGTCTGGTAAGGAAGCCTCCATGGCCTGATTCCACATCTGTTATCTCAGAAGGCGGTCATCTGCTCAATGTCAAGCTTCACTCTTCATCTAACAGCCTGGCATATTCTGTGTTGAAACACAGCAGGTCTCAACTTCCTCAACAAGTTTTAAATGTGATTATGGAAGCTAGCTAGTACAAGGAAAGTGTCAGAAAAATGGAAGAGATTTTTATTTTGGAGTCAGCAAAGAATTTGGAGATTTCTGAGCCTAATTTGAATGTGGCTCTTCAATATCTTACTGAGTTATTGGACAAAGGTTTGTCCTTCTCTTCCATTAAGATTCATGCTGCAGCAATTTCAGCTCACTATGATTGTGACCCACCATTGTTTTCATCCTTTGTTCAAGCAGTTTCTTAGGGGCAAAGAATATAAGACACGGAGCTCCTACTCCTGCTTGGGATCTCAATTTTGTGTTGGAAAACTTACTCTACAACCTTTTGAGCCCGGCTACTGCTGAATTGAAATACTTGTCATGGAAGACTCCTTTTCTGTTGGCTATTACTTCTGCAAGAAGGGTGTCTGAGTTGCAGGCCCTTATGGCAGTAGAGCCTTTTGATTTTCCATAAGGATAGGGTATCATTACGACTAATCCTTCCTTTATGCCTAAGGTGGTTTCTAGTGTGGCTTTAAACCAAACTATTCATTTGCCTACTTTTTATGCAGACCCCCAAAATAAAGGGAAAAGATTTTGCACACTTTAGATGTACACAGGCAATTGCTATTATTTAAGGATTTTTAGGCAGTCTCAGCAGTTGTTTGTTTCTTTTGCTTTGAGTTACAGGGCAAGCCTGTGTCAAAACAAACTATTTCTAGGTGGATTGGGTTTTGCATTGCATTTTGTTATTCCCATCATGGCAAGGAGATTCCAGCTGGGATTAGGCCTCATTCCACTAGGGCTACTGCCACTTCAACAGCATTTCTAAGGGGTGGCAACTAAGATATTTTGGAGGCAGCTACTTGGAGTTCAGTGCATACTTTCTCTAAGCATTATCACCTTCCTCTCTACTTTTTTCACCTATTTTCATGTTGTTAGGGGCTTCTTTGTGGTTTGCCAGTTTTAGCTTGGACTTGTTACAGTTTTAACATTAGGTTGGTAGTGGGTTACTTTTTGGTTACATGTCTTTTTTCTTGGGGTGCAGGATATCACATACGCATTATCTGTTCTGTCTGTTGGCGATTCTACCCAGCATCATTTACTGTGCCTGTGGGTAATAATTTAGTTATGCCAAGGTGCAGTCAGTTAGGGACACAGGCACTTCCTGTTACTCTTCCACAGAACTGTCCTTAATTCAGTCCTTCAATTTCTATTTCTGTTTGTTTGACAGCTGCAGTCTGTTTCTGAACCTGCTTTTGTTAGTGTTGTTACAGTCCCAACAAACTGGTAACTTTGACTCCATTTATTGGCATTTTTGCTGCAAGGAGTACTCTGAAATGTCTTTTACAATTATTGCCCATCTGTTATAACTTTGTACAGTGCTTGTGCTCATTCATGTATTTTATATATGATTTTTTTGTATCACAGGTTGGAAAACAAGCAAAGAAGAGCTATGAAAATATCTTTTTGCTGTAAAGGGTTCTGGGTTGTTATCTTCAGAGGTTAAAGCAACATCTAGACCAAGAACAAGGTGCAAAGTAGTTCATTTACTCATGCATCAGAAATTCAGTTTTGTTCTTATTATATTTGTCATAAAAAATAAACATTTTCTGCATTGAATCAGAATGATTTTATTTGCTTCTTAGTAAAATTTTCTGTTATAAGATAGAGATTTTTTATTTAGTAAATGTGCATTGTATGAAATATTTTATATAGATTTTATATAGCCACCCAGCTTTTGAACGTTCAGGTAATGTCACTGTTGAAGTGACACTTTTACTGTGCAGAAAAAAGGAAAAAGGGTTCTGGATGGATTTGGGTGGATAT